>NW_027142366.1:2793924-2972517 GCF_026170545.1 Melanerpes formicivorus | reverse complement strand
CAGTCCCTGAAGGGGGCTACAGGAAGGCTGCAGAAGGACTGTTTCCAAAAGTCTGCAGTGATATGACAAGGGACAATGGTTTGAAATGGGAGGAGAGGAGATTTAGCTTGGATGTTGGGAACAAGTTCTGCACCATGAGAGTGGAGGAACACTGCAACAGGTTGCCCAGGGAGGTAGCTGAGGCCCCATCCCTGAAGGTATTCAAAGTCAGGTTTGACAGGGCTCTGGACAACCAGATCTAGTGGAGGATGTCCCTGCTGGCTGCAGGGGGTTTGGACTGGATGAGCTTTGGAGGTCTCTTCCAGGCCAAACCATTCTATGATTCTATGATTCTCTGCCAAGTACTTCTACATGTCCCTCTGGGTGGTGCTTCCCAAGGCAGTGTTCTTCAGTGCCTTCTTCCAGCCAAGGAGCTTCCTCAGAAATGTGGGTGCTGGGGGAAAAAATGAGAAGAAAAGCACTATCATAGACTCATAGAATCAACCAGCTTGGAAAAGACCTCAGAGATCATCCAGCCCAACCTACTACCTAATGCCCAACACCTCCTGACAGCTAAGCCATGGCTCCAAGTGCCACATCCAAGCCTTTTTTGAACACCTCCAGGGATGGTGACTCCATCACCTCTCTGGGCAGCACATTCCCATGGCCAATCTCTCTTGCTGGGAAGAACTTTCTCCTCACCTCCAGCCTAAACTTCCCCTGGCACAGCTTGAGACTGTGTCCTCTTGTTCTGGTGCTGGGTGCCTGGGAGAAGAGACCAACCCCCACCTGGCTACAGCCTCCCTTCAGGTAGTTGTAGAGAGCAAGAAGGTCTCCCCTGAGTCTCCTCTTCTCCAGGCTAAGCAACCCCAGCTCCCTCAGCCTCTCCTCACAGGGCTGTGCTCCAGACCCTCCCCAGCTTTGTTGCCCTTCTCTGGACACTTTCAAGTGTCTCAATGTCCTCCTTAAACTGAGGAGCCCAGAACTGGCCTCAGCACTCAAGAAGAGCTCTCTATTGATAAAAGAGGGCTTGGCAGAGCTGGGAATTCCCTGGAAATCAAGGAGAAGGGAACTGCTGTGTGGGGAAGGCAGCTTGTGAAGAGGGTGGTGACACCACCAAGTGCAACGCCACTGGAAGACCAATCAGTGGGGCTGGAGCCAGTGGGACCTGCTGCTGGGCTAAGAGCCTTGGGAAGGGGAGCAGCTACAAGATGAGTTAAGGGAACCCTTCCTGATTGCCAGCCACAGCTGCTAGTGCCCACTAGGCAGAGGGTGTAAGTGGATGCCCCAGAAAACCAGCACAGCCCTGGAGCAGCTGTAACACCACACCAGGCTCAGGAACACTCAGCAACTAATTTTAACTTCTAAGTAGCAGCAGCAGCAGCAGCATCCTCCTCCTCCTCCTTTCTGCCAGCCTCAGAGGGATTAGAGTAACAGGTTTTGGAATTACTTAAAAATAACATCAGACTTAATCATGGCTATTTATTAAATCCATTATCCTCTGGCAGCTATGGGACACTGATTTCTTCAGCTGTGGAAATGAGAATCACCAATGGCCAAAAATCTTCACCCCCCCTCACCACCACCCCCCCCCCCCCCCTTTTTTTTTTCCCTAACTAGGGCCTAATAATAATTATTTGCCATGGGAATGTGCTGCCCAGGGAGGTGGAAGAGTCACCATCACTGGAAGTGCTTAAAATGAGTCTGGATGAGGCCCTTGGTGCCATGGTTTAGTTGGTGAGGTGGTGCTGGGTGGTAGGTTGGACTTGATGCCCTTGAAGGTCTTTTCCAACCTGGTTGATTCTGTATTCTGTGTTCCTGCAGTCTCTGAATCTGTAACTGAAGAAACTGAAGCAGGAGAAACCTGCAGTGAATTTGGGGATGAGGCACAAGGGAGAGATGGAGGCAGCTTGATTATTTTGTATAGATCACATGTGACCTTGCTCCTTGGCACCTAGTGGGTGAAAGAAGGGAATGGGATGGGATGGGATGGGATGGGATGGGATGGGATGGGATGGGATGGGATGGGATGGGATGGGATGGGATGGAATGGAATGGACTAGACTAGACTAGACTAGACTAGAATAGAATAGAATAGACCAGGTTGGAAAAGACCTTCGAGATCATCCAGTCCAACCTATCACCCAACACCATCTAATCAACTCAGCCATGGCACCAAGGGCCTCATCCAGGCTCTTCCTAAACACCTCCAGGGATGGTGACTCCACCACCTCCCTGGGCAGCACATTCCCATGGCCAATCTCTCTTGCTGGGAAGAATTTCTTCCTCACATCCAGCCTAAACCTCCCCTGGCACAGCTTGAGACTGTGTCCTCTTGTTCTGCTGTTGGCTGCCTGGGAGAAGAGACCAACCCCCACTTGGCTACAACCTCCCTTCAGGTAGCTGTAGAGAGCAAGAAGGTTTCCCCTGAGCCTCCTCTTCTCCAGGCTAAGCAACCCCAGCTCCCTCAGCCTCTCCTCCCAGGGGCTGTGCTCCGAACCTCTGCCCTTCTCTGGACACCTTCCAGCAACTCAACATCTTAAAGGCTAAGGAGTGGAGTTCCTGTGAGTCATGGCAGGGGAGAGAAATCCCAGGAAAACACCAGAAAACCCACATCAACCATGGGGTCTTGAGCTCCTGGATGCTGCTCTGCTGCCAGGGAGTCTGCCTGCAGCTTGATTAGATGAGGAGAGGAACTTTCAGGTTCTCCAGTGTAACCGTGTTGCTCCTGGGGTCTCCTCAGCAGGGAGGGCTGCCAGAAGCTCTTCACCTTTACTCCAGCACCTCTGATTATGGCAGCAGAGGGTGGCAGCTCAGCAGCAATTAGTGCCTTTGTTTAAGAAATGGCATTTAGGGGCTTTTGCTCAAAAGCCCTGCTTAGAAATGCTAACAAGAGGCTTCAACACCTCTATTCCACCTGATCCTGAGGATAATTTGTGCTAAATCTGGGGGTGATGTTTTTTCTGCCTGACATCTCATGAGCATGCTGACTCCGTAATAAGCTTCCGGGGGGCCCCCAGTAGCCACATCTCGTTCTGCCATCCCCTTCCCACCATTCCACTGCTCTGAAAGTCCGTGTGGGACACGACGGTGGAAGCAGCTCACTCCACAGCAGTGCAGCTCCTGGGCAGTGAGGTCCTCCCCCTGGGTTTGTTTGAACTGGGATAGCTTGTATTGGGGGGGTGGGAGATGTATACAGAGGGACTCAAGTGCTGCACATCACTTCAGGCAGGCAGGGAATCAGTGTGGGCTTCTTCCTGATGTTGAGGCACACAACTTATGTTGAGATCCTGGAAATCACAGCCCGTGCTGAGGACTAGGGCTGTGGTTTTAGTGGTGTACTCACACAGGGCTGTGGATGGTAGGCTGCTCAGAAATAGGGTGAAAAAAAGCTCCAGAGCTGTGCTGGAAGGGACTGAACCAGAGACAGTCCCAGGCTGGGGCTGGAATTAAGGCTGGCCTAGTCCCACTGTTTGGGAGCTGGGAGATGTCCTTGCCCAGGATAAGGTTGTGGCTCCTGATGGTCCTTGGCTAAGGTTGAGGATTCAGTTTGTGGTGGTCCTTGGTCAGAACAAGGCATAAAGCCCTGTGGCTGATGGTTGGGGATAGGGATAGGGGGAAGTGACACTCTGGGGTGGGCTCTGAGGGTCTTGGCTACCCCGACCCCTGTCTGAGACCCATTTGGAGAGCTGAGTAGGACAGACAGGGGGGGAATGGGAAGCTGCACTAGCTGTTGATCCCCACTGCCTTGCAGATCTGGGCAGAGACCTGGTTTCTATCTGTTAACACTCCTCTGCTGTTGGCAGACACAGCTAAACCCTGGTGGAACAGTTGGCTTAGCCCTCTGCCCAGCTGGTCCACCTAGGGCAGAGACACTCAACAGAGCTCTGTGTCTCTCCATGAGCTCAAGTGGCCAAAGTCTGTGCTATGGATTAAGAGCTCTCACTCTTGCCAGCAGCCTGGGTGGGCTCAATTTGCTGCCATGTTTCAGGGGCTATTTTTCCCCATTGCTTTTTTTCCTTTAAAGAAAACCTGCAGAAGTTTCATGGCTGTTTGTTTTGCCTCCCTAATTCCTTGCATTAAAAGAGTGCTACAGCTCCAAAACTGAGCACTGCAAAGCTGGGCACCAGAAAGACTTCCACTTTGCTTCCACGTGGCTACGCTTCCCGGCAGAGCTTTTGCTCATGGAACTTCCCAGACTGTCTTCTGCAGGACCCACGACTCACTGAGCACCTAGTGGGATTTGAATGCTCTTGGCATTGCCCCCATCAGGCCCTCTGTGCCTCCCAAGCAGTGGCCTGTCCTTGTTTGGTGAGATTGGTTGGGTGTCCATGCAGCCAACACCTCTCCAGTCCTCACAGGAACACACTGATCCTCCCCAAGCAAGCAGCAGACAACAGCTGGGAATGAGGATGCAGCTTTCCTTCCAGAACCAGAGGTATTATTTAGGTGACTAATGCATGCAAAACCATTGGGCAGTCTCCAGGGCCAGATCTTTATATAACCTGTGATCCTTCTGCAGAGCTTTCTCCCCTGGGTCCTGCTCCTCCCCTAACCACCACAGATCAGTTTGCTGCTGCTGAAATGCAACCCCAAAAGGCAGCATCAAATGGAGCTCCTTGTTACTCCAAGGCTTGTCAGCACAACAAAAAAGGTTGAGGCTCTAGAGTGAGCCATCAGAAGCAGTTTTGTACTCCCTGTCCCTCATCCTGCCCTCCTCCATTTGCAGCCTCCTTCTCTGGGGCTGGGAGTGTCACCATACACACCTGAGACAATGGATTTAGCCTGGGATCCCTGGTGGCACTAAGAGGGAGAGACTAAACCTATGCTCTACCTGATCTGTACTCTATGGGATGATTTGTCCCTCACCTGAAGACCATTTTCCAATCTGGAACATACTTCTGCTCCCCATCCCTTCAGGCAAGCAGGCTGGACCCAGTCTCACTTTAACATGACCAAGACATTTGTGTCAGGGCAAGCAACTGAGCCCACAGCCGAGGCAAAACCTCCTGCTCAGCAGCCAGCTCCCTGCCCGTGATCCGTGGCCTGCAGACCCGACTGTGCAGGGCTGTCAGGACACATCACTGCACAATGCCTCCCTCACAAACCTCCCCACCAGATAATACCACCCTTTGTGATGGGATGTGGCTGGACCAGCCAGCTGCAGCTCGCCCCAGGCTGTCACCACAGCGTGCGGTGATGCGCTGGGGAGCAGCGCGGCCAAGGACAGCGCAGGAGGGGACCTGTGCTGGGGAAGCTGCAGGGACATTTCAGTGAATGCAGCAAGAGCCTTTCTAGTTAGTTAGTGTGGCTGAGCTCTAGGCACTGCTGAGCTGTCCACGGGCTGGGGGAGCTGGGAGCTATTTAAGGTTTGCCATTTCGACCTGCGGCACTTCAGGGAGAGATCCAATTGCTCCCTCCGCAGCTCGCTCCTCCCGGGCAGTCAGAACTCACGTAGCTCACGAGGGAGCAGGGCAGGAACCATGACTTATTGGATGCATTTCATGTCTTAGTCTCTAAGGTGTCTGCCTGAGGGCTTCACAGTCTTCATTCACAGACTCAAGGTTTGAAATAATTACCCCAAAAGAGCCCAGAAAACACAGCTTGCTCCCAAAGCATTCCTGAGAGGGTGATCACCGCTCCCAGCATTCGAGACAGAGGCTGGCCATGGTTTCTGTGGTATTATTCTGCTCCTGACAGGACATGCTGAGTCCTTGGAATCAGTTTTCCAGGGTGAATAGTCAGTCACAAGTTCAAGAGGTGGGTGCAACACCAACTCTCTAATTTTCACCTCAAAGCAGCTGTTTACCTGAATCTTCCTGCTTGGAAACTCTGCCCCAAGAGTACTCAGCCAAACCTCCCACAATGGCAATCCTTGCAGAGTGACCACATCCCAGCTGAGGCACACACAGAGCAGAGCAACACTTAGAGCTGATGCAGGAGCAGTTGTCTTTTGGGGCATCTCCCATCCCCTGAGCAACCCAAACCAGTGAGACTGTAGCACAACAACAGCCTTTATCCTCTCCACTTGTGGCAAATGCAGAGGATTTGTTTACCCAGAAACACAGTGCCTGGAAATGATTGTGAAATGATTAATTCCATCAGCAGTGGGGCTGCTCCTGCCAAGGCTTCAGCCTGAGGTCTGTCTGTCTGCTAAGGGTCAGCTCCTCGCACTGCTGAAATCCCTCAGGCTGCCTTAGAATCATAGAATCAATAAGGTTGGAAGAGACCTCAGAGATCATCAAGTCCAACCTGTCACCCAACACCTCATGGCTACTAAACCATGGCACCAAGTGCCACGTCCAATCCCCTCTTGAACACCTCCAGGGATGGTGACTCCACCACCTCCCTGTGCAGCACATCCCAATGGCCAACAACTCTGTGAAGAACTTTCTCCTCACCTCCAGCCGAAACTTCCCCTGGTGCAGCTTGAGACTGTGTCCTCTTGTTCTGGTGCTGGTTGCCTGGGAGAAGAGACCAATCCCCACCTGGCTACAACCTCCCTGCAGGTAGTTGTAGAGAGCAATGAGGTCTCCCCTGAGCCTCGGTAAGAAGGGCACAGCCAAAGATGTGACTTTGAATGAAGGCTTCATTAGATGGTCTTTGTGGTTCAGTGTCTTGTCCCTACACTCCAGCAGCTAAGTTCATGAATCTCCTTGTGAAGCAAGGAAGGCCAAGGAGAAATCCCCATGAAGCAAAGCAGTATTTGATCTCTCCTGAGGCACCCAAGCTCTTCCAGTCAGGCTTCCAGTGCTACAGCATGCTGAACTTATGGATAAGAAATGTGTTGTCTCCCTTGAGCAGACATCTTCCAAGCTCATGGGCTTAGCCTGGGAGGTGCTTACTGTGTGTGATTGCTGGAAGGAAGGCTGGGATTCAGAATGAAGCCTGGATTTCAGGTGTGCTCTCCCCTTTGACCCATGTGATCCCCTGGCTGCTCTCAGAAGCCCTGCCTTTGCTCACACAGACAGCTGGCTGGGCAGGTAGGGTTCACTAAATCTCCAGCCCAGGCTAACAAAACATTTAAAAGCCTGAGTTAGCCTTGTCCATTCAGCAGCAGGGCTGCCCAAGAGCCCCTCTGAAAGCCCAAAGGGTCTTGTTTCCCTCAAGCATTAAATGGTTTCCCTCAACCAGCCATACTCTGAATAGGCCATTGTCCTTTTTCCTTATGGATGGCCCTTTGTGGGCTGATGCAAGAACAGTTCAGAGCTGATGAATTGGTATTGTGAGTGTAGAATAAACAGACAAACCAACCAACCAACCCACCCCTACATTCTGGAACTTCTCCTCCTTCTCATCCTTGTTGGATGATAGGTTGGACACGATGATCTTGAAGGTCTCTTCCAACCTGGTCTGGTCTATTCTATTCTAATCTTTCTATTCTATTCTATTCTATTCTATTCTATTCTATTCTATTCTATTCTATGAGTTGAATCTGTTGCAAGTTCTCTGCTCCTGCCCATCTTGTCCTCTGGAGGTCAGGCAGTTGCACCTGGAGCTTCAGGTGAGTCACCTCAGACAGTCATAGTCTCAGGAAAGCAGCTCTGCACCTTGCATGTACCAGTGTCAGGAGCTGTGATGAAATAAAACAAGGTGTTAGGGGCAGAAGGGGTGGTTTGGTTGTGACCTGCAAGCCTGTGCATCAACAGATGTGACCTGCACTCATTTGTGTTTCTCATCACTGCTGCACAGCAGCTGGGCACTGGTAGGTCCCTATGAGACCCAACACAGATTGTGGCAACAGCACGGTCTGGCTTTGGTCACTTCAGCAACCTTGTGTGCAAAGAAACCCTCCTTTCTTTTTCAGGTCAACATCTCTTGCACAGTTGCCTCAGCCCCTACAGCACAGGTGCCAAAGCTGTGCCCAGGATTCAGCTGCCTGGCTTTATCTTTTTCCTCACAGAGCTGGATTCTTTCATATTCCAAGAGCAGGGTTTCCTATTCCCAGCTCTGTCACCATGGCAGCTGATTGTTCCTTCTCTATGGCCAGAGCTGTGAGCTGGAAGGGTGCTGGTTTGAAGGCAGCCCTCAGGCTTCCCTTACACACTTCCCTCTCTTTTACTCCATTTCACCATCACAGGTTTAAGCTGAGCTAAACCTGATCAGTTCCCTAAGATATACAGAAAACTTTGATGTGTGCTCGGTGGACTCTACCATAGTCACAGCATCACAGGATGTTAGGGGTTGGAAGGGACCTAAGGAGATCATCAAGTCCAACCCCCCCTGCCAGAGTAGGACCATAGAATCTACCAGAGGTTGCACAGGAACCCATCCAGGTGTGTACTGAAAGTCTCCAGAGAGGGAGACTCCACTCTTAAGTCCAAGCCCCACTGGCTTTGGTAGGTCCTTTAGGTCTCCAGGGCTGCAGAGTAAGAAGATGCTTCAGCCCAGCATGTCTGCTGAAGGAGCCAGGAGGACCTGTGCAAGCTGCCCATGTGTGGCTGTGCTGGGCAGATGTAGGAGGCAGTGGATGCTGAGCCCAAGGTAGCAGTCTGCAAGCACAGCCCTTGGGTCTGCAGTGGCAGTGAGGTGAGCAAGGCTGGGCTGGGCTTGCCATCACAGCAGCAGTCAGCCCTGCTGCAGTGCTGGGCCAGGCTTTGAAGTGGGTGTAGAACACTGGAACAAGCTCCCCAGAGTGGTGCTGGAGCCTCCATCTCTGCAGTCATTCAAAACATGCTCTAGATGAACCTGCTCTGGCAGGGGGGGTGGACTAGGTGATCTCCAGAGGTCCCTTCCAACCCCTACTGTTCTGGGATTGTGTGTGTGACTGTGGGAAAGCACACTTATGGTTTTGGTGGGTACTTAGTCTGCCCAGGTCTGGACTGACACTGGATGGACAGCCCTGAAGGTTTAAGTTGCCATCCTGCTGTGGCTCAGTCTCCCCAGCTGTGGAGGTATGGTGAGGCAGGAAAACATTGAAGTCCCATGAAGGTCTGAGACCTGCACCTGGGAAAGCCTGATGCAAGCCTGCACTGTTTTCAGCCCCTTGCATTTATCTGCTGCAGGTGTTTGGTCTGACATTTCACTGATCTGTGTCACAGGCTGTGTCAGTCCATGTGTCTCAGGGAGGTGACAGATACAGTGCAGACCCCAGCCAAGTCTCAAGTACATGTTGCCCATCTGAGCATCTAAACCCAGCAAGGCTACAGATTTAACTGTGTAGACTGAGAGGGGAAGGGATCTCTGAGCTGTTCCCTGAGCTGTTCCAGTTCCTTATCTCTTCCTGATCAAGGTGGAAATGGACAGGGAGAAGTTTCTCCCTCCTGCTCTATGGGTGGAATTCATCCCAGAGCAGAAGACTGCAACTGGCTGTGGTACACCAGGACCTTCTTGAGCCATGGAACTAGTTTCCAAAGGTGCAGCACTGCTGCCTTGGAGTCCCTGCAGACTCAGGAAGGACAGGGAACTGCTTGAAAGGGTCCAGTGCAGAGTCACAAAAATGCTGGAGGGAGTGGTACATCTTCCTTACGAGGAGAGCCTGAGGGAGCTGAGGGCTCTTCAGCCTGGAGAAAAGGAGACCAAGAGGTGACCTCATTCACCTTCATGAGTATGTGCAGGGTGAGTGCCCAGAGGCTGGAGCCAGGAGCCAGGCTCTGCTGGGTGCTGCCCAATGCCAGCACAAGGGGCAGTGCTGGAAGCTGAGGCAGAGGAAGTGCCATGGAAACAGGAGGAAATGCTTTTTTTTTCCCTGTGAGGGTGACAGAACACTGGAACAGGCTGCCCAGGGGGGTTGTGGAGTCTCTCTCTCTCTCTGGGGATACTCAGACCCCACCTGGATGTGTTCCTGTGTGATCTGCTCTAGGTGACCCTGCTCTGGCAGGGGGGTTGGACTGGGTGAGCTTTTCAGGTCCCTTCCAGCCCCTAACATTCTGTGATACTCTTAGACCACCAAGGTTTTCAGGAGGGTGGTAGGGAAAATGAGATGACCAGAAGGTCCAAACCCCTTGTTATCTCTAACCAGTGACAAGCTGACTTCAGCCCAAGCAGTAGATTCTAAACCCAGACCCTGCTGCCAAAGAGTCCCCCACCCACCCCGGGGGCTTCTCCC
The DNA here is from genome assembly GCF_026170545.1 of Melanerpes formicivorus. Classification (NCBI taxonomy): domain Eukaryota; kingdom Metazoa; phylum Chordata; class Aves; order Piciformes; family Picidae; genus Melanerpes; species Melanerpes formicivorus. The sequence continues at coordinate 2,962,490 of NW_027142366.1, read as the reverse complement.
ACTTACCCCAGACTGACTGTCTGGCTGTGACTCACCGGGCTGGCACGAAGCATTGCTTGGAGCTGTCATCATGCAGACTGCAGAGGTGGAATGGAGAGCAGCCCTTGGCCTGGGCAGTGGGTCCACACCGTGAAATGAAACCACACCACAGCCTGTGCTGCCTTTAATCTAAGTCATGCAGAGCAGTGATGAAATCAGCTCTGCCTCTGCAGGGAGCAACAAGTTGAGCAGGTACCGTAGGTCCCCAGGGGGCACATCCTCAGGTAGCTGGACACCAGCAGTTTGACTGTTGCCTTGACAACATTGAAACTAGTTCAGAAGTGTGGGTGGGGGAAGGAAGGTTTCAGAGAGTGTGGGACATAGTCTGCTCCCAACAGGTCCCAGAAATGCAAAGCCTTGGGACCTGAGCCATGCCCTTGAACTCCCTCCTGTGGAATGGCTTTGCCTCAGCTCTGGTCACAGGTTGTGACAGTCACCCAGGAGCACGTGAAGTGGATGTCTCATGGACTCTCCTAGATGACCCTGGTGGGTTTTGATGGCTGAAGGCAGGAGCTGATGACCCAAATCCTCCTTTTCAGATTCCACTCAACCCCTTTTGCAGCTGTGCCTGCTTTTGTGCTATTTTGTGCACTGCTGTTGTCTTTCATGCTATGGAGGTTTATGCCCATACTGCACAGGAGGCATCTGCTCAGGGGCTGCTGACCTCAGGGAGGGAGTGAGAAGCTCTGGGATTGCTCTGACTTACAGCTACTTCATGGGCTTCTCTGGCAACCACAGAAAACCACCAGCACCCTCAGTAGTTCTGAAAGACCCCTGGCATCCTCACAGCAAGAATGGGCCTGGGACTCTTACAGGGTTCAGGAGCAAAAGCTGGGGAAAAGCCATAAACAGATTCCCAGTGGTCTGGCACTGGACAGCAAAGAAAGCTGAAGAGAGAGTGGGAATATTCTCCCTATCGCTCCTCACTGCCTCTCAGGCTTAGGATGTTGGCTTGCTCTTGAACTGGAAGGTATTGTTGGTGTGGCTGTGACAGCACCACAGGAAATTCCAGGCTGCTTCAATCTCTGCTTTCCAGGCAACAGGAGAAGCACTGTTCCCCTTCTCCTGTTCTCCTGGCTTTACATTCAGCCTGGAAGAGAAGCCAAGATGAGAGTGTTTGGATGGTGCAGACCCCATGCAGTTCCTCCTGAGAAAGAGAAGGCTAAGGTCATGAGCAAGCCCTCTGAGACATCCTGCTGGGGGAAGGTTGAGAAAGAAGGCTTCCTTGCTGGGGAAACCCACTCTGGAAGGGATGGCAAAGTCATGGTGAAGATGGCAACCAACCAGCTAAGATCTGCTTTATGTGTTCAACAAGAAAGCAGGAGCCTGCTGCCCCAGGGGAAGTGCAACCACAGCTCAGTCCAGGCCTACTTTGCTCTGTGTGTCAGCCCCTTTGTGGGACCCCTTCCCTGAGGCCACCAGCCAGGGGCAGTGACAGCTAGGACAAGATTTGAAGTGAGGAGAAGAGTATCTTCTCATGTGGTGCCTGGAGATCCCTGTCTGGCACAGCAGCACCTGCTTCCTGTTCCCAGCACTGCAGACCATCACCATGGGGATGGATGCCCAGCAGCTGGGTGATGAGCCTGCCCAAGTCCAGCCAGGGGGATGGTATGGCAAACAGGACCCTTCTGAATGAAGCCAGTGTCCTGGCCAGCCTCTGGCAGCACTGCACCCACGTGAGGATCTCCCATTTGAAAGGGCAGAGGGGAATGGCAAAGCAGCATGGGGCGAGGGCAGGGCAGAGGTCCTGACTCCCAGGGCCAGCCTGTGCTGCTGTAACTTCTGTGGGTGACATCCATCCTCCAGTGGCAGCTCATCCCCAAGCCTCTTTTCCCTGCCTGGCTGTCCCTTGTTAAAAACAAATAGCAAGGCACCAGGACACTGAGTTCTCTGCTTGGCTCTGCTCTGTCTTCAAATTAATTCCCTGCATTTCTTTCTTATTTTTATCCCCCCAGTCATAAACCAGAGGTGATATTGATCTGTGGCTGCAATGAATCTACCCTCACACAGAGCTCTGGGGGCTTGCAGGTGGTCTGGAAACCGAAACAAATAGCAGTGGGAGGAATAATCACAGTGTTTGCAGAGAGAGTGCTGCAGAGCAGCCTCAGGGATCCTCGGCCGGCTGGGATTCCCCAACACTTTATTTCCTGCCACCTGCAGAACTAAACCATGGTAAAAAGTGTTTTATCTGGGTAAAACATTGTGAAGAGCAAGCTCTCCAAACAGCAACAGAGACACAAGCATCAAAAGCCAGGGAGGGAAACCTGATCTTTTTGTCTCATGAGAGCAGTGATGCTGTTTGCTATCCAAGAGAAAGAAGCCCTCCATGCTATGGCTGCTCCAGCATGCAGGGGCATCACAGCTTCTAAGGCTAAGAGCAGTGCTCCTTCCCTTCCCTTCCCTTCCCTTCCCTTCCCTTCCCTTCCCTTCCCTTCCCTTCCCTTCCCTTCCCTTCCCTTCCCTTCCCTTCCCTTCCCTTCCCTTCCCTTCCCTTCCCTTCCCTTCCCTTCCCTTCCCTTCCCTTCCCTTCCCTTCCCTTCCCTTCCCTTCCCTTCCCTTCCCTTCCCTTCCCTTCCCTTCCCTTCCCTTCCCTTCCCTTCCCTTCCCTTCCCTTCCCTTCCCTTCCCTTCCCTTCCCTTCCCTTTTTATAGTTCTTTTTCTCCCTCTTTTTCACCCTCTTTATCTTTTTCATTTATTTTCTCTTTCCCTTTTCCATTTATTTTCTCTTTTCCTTTCTCTTTCCCTTTCCCTTTCTCCTCCCCCCTCCAGATCTGCTCTGGGGGTCAGTGACCCAGTTCAGAGTGTGAAGGCATCCCTAGCAGCCAGGCTCAGCCCTGCAGCACAAATCCTGCTATTCTAGCCTCGTGGGATTCCTTCGGTGGCTTCCTATTTCTCCTTCCAGCTTCCTCACCGCCAGAGCTCTGCCTTGTCGTGTCCCAGCTTGTTCCTCTGCGCCTTTTTCCTCCTCCACAACTTCTCCCCCGAGGTGTCACTACCCTACACCCATTCCTAGCCTGGCTTATGCTGCCCTCTATCCTTGGAATAACCTTCCTCTTCCTATACACAATAAACCTCGCTGCTCTTTCCTGCCTTGCAGATCCCAGCCTTGCACTGCCACTTCCCTGGGAGTCTCTCAGTCCAGAAGGACCTTTCTGGAAAGCTGGAGTACTAAGCACTGAAAAGTCCATGGCACTTTGCTTTGGAACTGAGGAGATCAGCCAGAATCCTGCCTGCCCCAAATCCGCAGGGCTTGGACCTCCGTGGAGAGACTTTGGCAGGGTTGAAGCTGAGGAGGAATTAATGCTGACCACAGTAATGCAGCTTTCTGAGCTGACTGACAGAAACTGTGTTTACTGGGTTGCTCTCTGCCTGCCTTCTATTGGCAGCACATTCCAGGGCCCAATGACTCTTTCTGTGAAGAGCTTTCTCCTTACCTCCAGCCTAAACCTCCCCTGGCACAGCTTGAGACTGTGTCCTCTTGTCCTGGTGCTGCTTGCCTGGGAGAAGACACCAACCCCCACCTGGCTACAACCTCCCTTCAGGTAGCTGTAGAGAGCAATAAGGTCTCCTCTGAGCCTCCTCTTCAATCATAGAATGCTTTGGGCTGGAAGGGACCTTCAAGATTGTCTAGTTCCAATCCCCCTACCACGGGCAGGGACACCTTCCACTAGCCCAGGTTGCTCAAGGCTTCATCCAACCTGGCTTTGAACACCTCCAGGGCAGGGGCAGAGCAACAACACCCAGCTCTAGGAATCCTGGAGACCAAAGCAGCTGCAAGCGGCCGTTTGTCCTCTTGCTCTTCCCTAGACACCGCTTTAAGGGCCCAGGGGAAAGCACAAACACAATCCCCTCAGCATCAGAAACTGCACTGCCCCAAATACTGGCCAAGAGACACAATCCCACAGCACCCAGAGTGAGTCCCATGCTGGAGAAAGCCCCCTCCTGGTGACAGCACCCCCAAGAGCGCGAGCCAGCTCTGATCGACCCCCGAGCTGATGCCCTTTCGCTTCTGCAAAGGCTCCGAATGCTTTCCCTTTCCTTTTGGTTTCCTTTTGAATATTCTTCTTTTCCCTTTTTTTCCCCCCATCCCCCTGCCCTCCCCCCTCCCCCTCCCCCCTCCCCCCCCCCGGATTATTTTTAATGTTGGAATTGTGACTGAAAAAATACTGTAAAACGTTTCTGGGGCTTTGCAACTGAAGTCTCCTTCCTCTGCATCCCTGTGCTGCATGCCTCTGCCATATGCTGCAGGGAAAGGAGGATTTCTCTAAGCTCTAATACAGAATCCAGGGGGGTTGGGGGGGGGAAGAGGGTTTTTTTTCTTGGGGTGTGTGTGGTTTTTGGGTTGGTTTTTTTTTTATATAGATCTGATCTTTGGAAAGATTAAATTTCCTCTCACTGACTTGCAAATTTGCCCCTCCAGGCAGCGCTGCCTGTCCCTGCTGAACGCTCAGAGCCTCTCAGCTACTCTCTGTTTTCCTACAGATATTGCAATCTTGATTAACAGACTCATCTTTTATTTTTCTCATCCAGGGCAAATTTAGCTGAGTTCACTCTGGTCCCACGGGCAAGCTCACTGGGGCCTGGCACTGAGAGGTGGAAGCAGGCACAGCCTTCCTGGTGTTCAGTCTGCTGCTTTATTGCCCTGGATGGACTCTGATCAGGCAGGTGGGAGTCTCAAATGAATCTTGTTAACTTGAGGCATCTGCACTGCTCTAAATGAACCCCAAACCTGCCCCTACCTCCACAGTGAAGGTAGGTGCTTCAGAGGATGACAAATTCATTTCTTCTCTGCTTGCTTGCCTGGGAGGCTCCCTGAACACACAATGCCTCCCCTCCACCCCCCAAAGCTATACACTTCTCATTCTATTACCTTGCAACCATTAGTCACATTCATCAGTGCACCACTGCAATTGTCTTGCTACCAAGACCCTAAAAATAGTTGTCCAGGGAAGGTGCATTGTTCTTTGTCCACACACATGCATCCAAGGCTAAATTGAGAGCCACAAATCCCAGCTCTCAAGGGAAAAGACAAGACCCCACCATGCTTCCTGACTAAAGCCCTTCAGCATGCAGAAAGAAGGAGAGAGGAAACATATGGACTGGTTACTCTTTAATGTGGGATTGTCTGCAGCCCTCCTACTTTCAACTCATCCCAGATCTGCATCACACACCCAGAAACCATATGCTGGGTTTGCCTCTCTGGACAGAGGGCCAAGGCAAGTTTCAGGTGGTTTACTGGCAGGCTGCATCTGCCTCCAGCCTGGTCTGGGGCGCAGGGGCATGGACAGACCTTCACTGTGCAAGCAGCAGCACTGGCTCAGCATCTTTCTGCACCCTGAGGGCAAGTAGGGTTGTGTGAGTGCTCCCTGAAGTCACCTAGATGAATTCCAGTTGGCAATGAAGTCAACCCAAATTTGGCTGAAGAGCTCCACATGATGCTGTTCACCAGCAGAGCTATATGGGCAGAAGGCTTCAGCTTGAAAAATGCCCAGCCAAGACTCCCAGCAAGGGCTGGTGTGATCTGGTACAGCCAAATGAACTGATACAGTCAGTAGGTCTGGAAGAGGATGGGGTTTTGGTTTGGTTTTTTGTGGAGCCCAAAAGCCAAGCTAAGCTTATTAGTGCCTGACAGAAGGCATGGACAGGGTGACTACAGGGTACAAAACAGCTCTTCTGGGAAAGAAAGGGCAATATAAGGACAGGTTTCACAGGTCCATCTCACCAACCATGCACTTGCAACTCAGAGGATGCTTGAAAGTAGGATGAGTCAGTCTGGATCCATTCCTGAAGCCATAACTGCATAAGTGATGGCTTCTTTCACCTCCCAAAACAGCTGGACTGGAGCTTGTGCCAGTGGGAATGCTGTGAAGCTTAAAAGCCTGCTCTGAGAGCATCGCTGCAGGATGCTGGGATGCTTGCTGCACTCACAGAACTTCCATGGGACACTGGTGAAACATTGGCTTCCCTGACATCAAAATTCTCACTGACTTCCACAGAGATGTGATTCCCACCCCACCTGCCCCTGGGTGTGTTTCCTTTGCTGTTCCATGTTCCCTGTCATTTCCTAGGAAGCAGCTGAGAGGGGAGGTTTAGGCTGGATGTTAGGAAGAAATTCTTCATAGAGAGAGTGATTGCCCATTGGAATGGGCTGCCCAGGGAGGTGGTGGAGTCACCATCACTGGAGGTGTTTAGGAGGAGACTTGATAGGGTGCTTGGTGCCATGGGTTAGTTGATTAGATGGTGTTGGACTCAATGATCTTGAAGATCTCTTCCAACCTGGTCTATTCTCTCCTATCCTATCCTATCCTATCCTATCCTATCCTATCCTATCCTATCCTATCCTATCCTATCCTATCCTATCCTGCTCTGCTCTGTTCTGTTCTTCCAGAGAGAGATGATCTTCCATCAGATGCTCCTCAAGGATGACACTCTGTGTGCCTTATTCACTGCCTTTAATCTGCATGTCCCTGCTCCAGCCTCTGCTTCTAGAATAAGAAACCTACCCACCAGAGCTGTACTTGGCTGGAGAAGGAAGCAGGTTCTCTGCAGCAGGGGGGTTGGTACTAATTACCCAGGAAGAAGAGGATTGCAAGTGACTTTTCCCTAGGCAGGCCAGGGTGTGAAAAGAAAAGCTGTCTTCCCTTATCTGGATCAGTGCACAGTGAGAGGTCCTGCTTGATCTGGCAGGGCTGCCACTAAGGTAAAAATGATCATTTTCATCCTGAAGCACTGAGCTGCTTTGTGCCCATTGCCTACATCTCCTCAGGACAGGCAAGACAGCCAGGACAAGTTTTTCAGTACTGTTGAAAAGGTTTGGGTGTCTAATCCCACTTACTCTGACGTGGCTGCTAGGGGAAAATCTCCCAGGTAGCCTGAGCAACTCGTCCCACAAAAGCTTTTCCCTTAAATGACACACTCAAAACACACTCAGGAACGGAAGCCTAAAAGAACTCTCAGCCTCCAGACCAAAAGTTCCTCTTATGCCTTGACTGTTTTGTTAGCCTGGAGAAGAGGAGGCTCAGGGGAGACCTTGTTGCCATCTACAGCTACCTGAAGGGAGGCTGTAGCCAGGTAGGGGTTGGTATCTTCTCCCAATCTGTAACAGAACAAGAGGTCACAGTCTCAAGCTGCACCAGGGGAGGTTTAGGCTGGATGTGAGGAAGAAATTCTTCCCAGAAAGAGAGATTGGCCACTGGGATGTGCTGCCCAGGGTGGTGGTGGAGTCACCATCCCTGGAGGTGTTTAGGAAGAGCCTGGATGAGGCACTCAGTGCCATGGTTTAGTTGATTAGATGCTGTTGGGTGATAGGTTGGACTCAATGATCTCAAAGGTCTCTTCCAACCTGGTTAATTCTGTAGTCTGTACTGATGGCAGCTGGTGTAATCTCCTCTTGGCCTATCTTGTGCTGCAGAAACCGCTCCTTGTGCCCAGTCCTAATGATTACCACTGGGTGCCTCAAGGTGTGATCTCAGCAGGCAGCAGGGGTATTGGGCAAGGGCCACTTCTCACTGATGTCAGTCAGCCTGGAGAGACATGGATGAAACTGGAAATACAGCAAAGAGGATGCTCTCCACCTGCCCCCTCCTCCCATCCTACAGTTCCCTTAAGAATAAAATTCTTAAGGATTGAGGATAACTAAGCTACTGGAAGAGCAGCTGGGGATAGCCTAAAGATTTGCCCAATTGTCTGTGAGCTGAAGCCTGGATGTAAAAGGTCTGCTCCAGAGCCGATGAGCTTGACGTGGGAGTTCCTGGTTAGCATTCAGTGGCCTGGGGTTTGCAGGACTTCAAAGGAGCCAGTTACAAGGTTTGTTTGAAGCCTGGAAACTGGCAGATCTGAAAGCTGTGGCAGAGAGCATGGGTTAAACCTGCTCATCTCGCATGCATTTGTAATCTGGAGGAGCAGCTTTTGTGAGAGGGAGGCTTGACCCTTTGTCTGCTTTTGACACAGCTTTTCCTCTTTACTATCATTCTGAAAAGAATCTGTGACTGAAAAGAGCTTATTGGGAATATCTGCTGGCTCCTGTGACTGGTGGTATATGCAGGGCTTGAGCTAGAGAGATCAAACAGCCTCCAGCTGCTGAACTCACAGTGCCCTTTCGAGCAGCTGTTGGTATTTTACAGCTCCCAGGATCTGTCTGTGGCAAACACGCCTGTGGTACAAAGCAAATGTGATTTTCATAGCCACTGAGACAAGCAGACAGCAACTCATGGCTCAGGAGGAAGGTGGTGATGAGATTCTCTGGGGGTTTTGAAGTTGGGCACTCTCCCTTGTCGGGGAGAAGGCTGTGAGAGCCAAGCAACCAGAGCGCTCCCAGCACAGCCACACTTCCTCCGAGCTGTGGGATAATTGCTGCCAGGGGATGTGGCTGCTCACATCCTGCTGGCTTTAAAAAGCTTGGTGAAGAAGTGGAGTGAGCTGCTCCCCCAGAGATACCTGGTGTTTTGCTCCTGGTATCAGAGGCACTCAGCACAACTGCTGCCAGAGCTCACAGCTCTCGGCTGGCATCGATCAGCTCACCGAAGAGAAGCAGAGTGCAGCTTTCCAGCAGCATGAAGCTGCTCCATCCTCTGCTAGTCTGAAGGCACCTGGCTGCTCAGGTTTCAGATTTTCAGGCTGAAAACTGGTTTCAAATGTTTAGCACTATGGGCTGGTTTCCAGCTGCTGGTACAGATTAAGAATTCCCTTGTGTGGGTCTGTGCCTCTTCTGCCAGGTGGCCTTTGATGTCCTGGGCTCTAGTCCAGAGGAGAGGATCTGTGTTTACAAGCTGACAAGGGTTATCGTGCACTTGGGCACTGTGAAGCTCAAACAGAAGCCAAGAGAGGAGCAGAGAGAGAAGGAAAATCCCAGAATCACTCAGACCCTTGGCATCACCAAGTCCAACCATTAATCCTACTCTACCAAGTTCACATGGAGGTAGCTTGAGATCTTACAACTTGATGACAGCAAACCAGGATCAAACCAGGATGCTAAGGGCTCAGCCAGTTTGGTAGGATTGAAGAAGCTGCTACACCCAGAGCCTTGTTTCCAAGGAATATAAAGTGACCTTAAACAACACTCAGATTTATTTATTCCTCTTTTTTTTTTCCCCCAAATGAACAGATGTGCTACTGAGAGGCAGAGCTGGCAACCACAGCTGCCACAGGGCAGCAGGCCTGGCCAGATGGCTGAGCTGACAGCTAACGACTTGATCCTTCTTTGTTGAGCAGCCCTGCTTTGCAGGTGGGTTTGGAGCCATGCTGGAACAAACAGGCACACACCTCCCCGAGCAGATGGGAGCCCAGACACCTTGTTTGAGGTGTGCATCTCTGCCTCTGCTCCATCCAGCGAGCTCTGCTGAAGGGGGGGGTGTGAGCAGGGACAGAGCTGAGAGCTGCTTCCCTTCTGTCCTTCCCAGTGAGCTCCCAGCAGGGCTGGGGAGTTTGCCTGCCCCTGAGAGCAGAGCCTGCAGCCGTTCCCCTGAGTGCAGCAAGCAGGCAGGGACAAAGAGCAATTGTCTTCCTGTTACTCAGATGAACATGTTAACCTTCCCCCCAGTGGTGGCCAACTCAGCTCATGAGTCTGAAGTTTGGAATGCTGGGGAGCATCATCAGGCTCAAAGTGAAAGCAAGGAACAAGCTGGAGCAGAAAGGTGCCCTCTTGGCACTGGAGTGACAGAACTAAGGATCTGGCCAGCATGCACATGTTGCCCAAGCCCCCTGATGGCCACTGAAGGCTGACATTAGAACAGCCATCTGGGCAGCTCCATTGAATCCTCAAGGTTGGAAAGGACCTCTGGGATCATCCAGTTCAGCTGTTAATCCAACACTGTCCTGACCACTAAACCATGCCCTCAAATGCCACATCTACATGGGGTTTAGGGATGGGGACTCCACCACTTTCCTGGGCAACATGTTTCAATGCCTGACCACTCTTTCAGTACAGAAATTGTTCCTAATACCCAATCTAAACCTCCCCTGGTGAAACCTGAGGCCATCACCTCTCATTCTATCATTACCTGGGGGAAGAGACCGCCCCTACCTTGCTTCCTTTCAGGTAGCCTCCTCCTCTCCAGACTAAACAACTCCAGTTCCCTCAGCTACTCTGCATGAGGCTTGTTCTCTAGACCCTTCACCAGCCTCATTGCCCTTCCCTGGACATGCTTCAACAGCTCAGCATCTTTCTGGTCTTCCTGAAGCCCAAGGGAGGCAATGACAAAGGGGCAGAAGCTCCCTTTGAGCACCGTGGGACACGGCATCAGCACTGTAAGTGCAGACCAGTGCTGTTTCTGCCAGAGCTCTGTCTCTAACCCTGAGTCAGCTGGAACATGATCTTAGTGAGGTCAGACCAGAGGGCAAGATGCAGAGGCCAAGCCCTCACGTGTGAACACACGACATCAAACTTCCACAGGCTTTAATGTGCAGCAGCATGGAGAGAAGTACTTTGCTGGTGCAAGTGAGTGTATCTGTGCCACCTTAAAGAAGTACTGCAGCCAGGGGGTGGCTCTGCCACCAAGAAATGTGCACCTCAGGAACCCTCTCCACTGATTGTGCAAATGTCTGAGCAGCGGTGCAGCAGCTGAGTGCTTTAACGTGCAAACAACAGTGAGGCTCTGCCCTGACTCTTCCAGGTGTTGCCACCAGCTCTGATTAAATATGCAATCCCTAGAGACATTCTGGAAAGCAATAAACCCCCAAGAACTCAAGCCAAGGCTTGCTTCTGGTAACACAAGGCTGCAGGAGAGCAACCCAAAAGGCACATCAGCCAAAGGATTCAATTTGTTTTCGCTTCTGTGGCTGAGGTGCTGCTGGAAGAGCCAGAGCCCTGCCGCTCGCTGCAGCCTGTCCAGCCTCTCCTGGGGTCTGTGCCTTGCCTCTCTGCTGTGCTGTCAAGCAGCCATGCTAATGCTTAGCAGCAGGAGCAGTATTTAAGCACATTATCAAACTCCACCAGTTATTCACATACTCCAGTGCACACACACACACAGCCAGGCCATGATCAGAGCACGAATCACAGGCCCTTTGCTCTACCTCTTTTTACCCTCAGCAGCCACTGCCTTGCTTTGCTTTGCTCCCAGGCAGGATTTTGAGAGTGGCTGTGCCAAAATACATTCTAATTGTGGTGGGTTGCACCAGGCTCTAAGCCACATTGTCCCCTCTGACAGCATAGCAAAGTATGAGCCTAGAAGGTACAACTGTAATCTCTCCCCAGCATCCTTCCCTTTGGCAGGATCCTTTATTCACAGCAAATGTGCTTTCCATGGTGAGGGCCTCCCCTGAGTCTCCAGACTCCAGGGACTGCATTAATGCTCTTCCCACTCCAGCATTAACTCTCTTCCTCTCCCTACACCCTTTCCCTATTCCCTTTCTCCCTCTCTCTACACAGGTTAACCATCAAAACTCTGCTTTCCCATGCTGCTGGGACATTTTCACTGTGTCTGAGCTGGTCATGCCTCTTCTCCCTTGTTCCTCCTGGGCTTGTGACAGGGTGGCTGCAAAATAACAAAGATCCCCTGGTGGGCTTGCTCTAGAAAATCCAGTTTGTCCCTTCTCTGGGTCCTCTTTGAAGATGAGGAGGCTGCAGGTAGAGTGAACATTATTCAGTGCAATCCATACTGCCAGCTCAAAGTGTCAGCAAGCAAACGGCAGCAATTGGAGTGCCCAGCGCTTCCCTGGCGTTCTGTGGGAAGGATTAAGCCTGGTGCTGTTGTTACACACTCTCCAGCCAGGTAACAGCCTCTGTCTGCCTCTGCTTACTTCCCTTACCAGCTGAAAGACAATCTAAGCCCTGTCCTTGAACATTCAGCCCCTCCAGCCCTCAGAGAGCAGGCAGCGCACACCATGTGGGCTGTGCTCAGCCAAGGCACCACCAAGCGCTGCTGCAGAGAGATGCTTGCACAGATGGAAGCGTGAGTGCAGCCCCAGCTTAATGACAGCCTCTGTAATCCCCTCCTGGCACTCAGCAGCCTTCTGCTGCCCAGGCAAATGTCAGCTTTCTATCAAGCAGAGAAACTTAATGCCTACAAGGATTGTCATCAGCCCAGCCCAGGACTCTGTAGCTGGATGGTGAATGGGGAAAGAGTTTAGGGAACTGCTCTTGGGATTGGGAGCTCTCAGATAGACAGGGCTGGGTCTTATTCCTGCTCCCTGCATGTGCAGCTTCATCCCAGGCTGTGCTAAACAGGCAAAGCAACACCAGCAGGAGAGAGAGGAGGCTGACTGTGAGTGCAAAAAACTGTGTGCCAACATACTGTGGATGCAGCTTCCCTTTGCTCCTTTTCCAAAGGCTGTGATCACTTCAGGCTTGAGGATTTCTTTAGAGTAGGAAACAATGAAAGAGCAACCCCTAGACCAAAGCAGAAAGCAGGTAAAGTGATGCATATTTTTGCTTGCTTACCCAGACATCACTGAGCTGCTGACTTCAGTCAGTTGAGACAGATTTGTGTTGGAGGCTACACCAGAGGAGCATGTCTCACATATTTTGTGCAATAATATTGATTTTAGCTGGTGGCAGCAAAAAGCATGAAAGAGAGCCCTCTTCTGTGGCTGCCTCCAAACTCTGCAGGGTGAGCAATCATCTGTGCCTTTGGACTTCAGCTGCCACCAGTGCCTTTGTGTTCCAGCAGCAGCTCATTCTCCCTCGTTTATCTTCGCCCCTGCCCAAGGCTGGCTAATGCCATTACCCTGATTCTACCAATAAAGGGCTAAAAGAGAGAAGAGTGGTGTTGAGTAGCAGACACTTTGGTGTCTAGTGTCACTGGTGCCGTTTAAAACGCCCTCGGGAAGCTGGGGCATGCACAAGGGGCAAGAAGATGCAACACAAGGCTTAGAAGGAACCTGTGGCTGGTGAGGTGGGACTGCAGCTCAAATGTCACCGTGCTTGGGGAGCTGAGAGCCCTCTGAGAGACCTGCAGGGTCATGCAGCAAGGGTATGGAACAGCAGAGAATTGCATGCCAGGCTCCTGAGATACAGCCAGCACCTGGAGGATGTGGGATTCCTTCTTCAGGCTGGTGGCACCACACTGAGATTAGCTGTCATGGGTGCTAGAAACAGGACAAGGAAGGTCTGGAGAAGCTTCTCAGGATTTTGGCTTGAATGCCACAAATGAAGAGGGAATCTAGCCATGAGGTCTGTGGTGACAGGTTGGGCTCGATGATCTTTGAGGTCTCTTCCAACCTTAGTGATACTGAATACTGAATACTGAATCCACCACAGGGAAACCCCTGTGTTGCTATTTCTATGGTATCCAAAGCTGAGTGCCAGCTGCTAGGGGTAGGGACCAGCTCAATCCACTTCAGACTTCCTTCTTTGCCTTATTACACAGTGAGCTGCCCTTTCACTCACTCCCCATGTCTGAGACCCACCAAGGGGCTTTCACACAAGCCTAAAGGGGGTTGCTGGGTGCTGCCTGTCCTCTGTAGCAAGCTTCTGTCTTTAGGAACCGGTCCACCCAGCTAATAAAAGCCAGTTGCTGTTATCAGTTCCTGGAGATACTCCTCTAGGCTGCTGAGGAGTGGAACTTTCATTGTTAACTCTTTCCCTGAAGGAAAGCCTCTCCTCACAGGGCTGTGCTCCAGACCCCTCCCCAGCCTCATTGCCCTTCTCTGGACACCTTCAAGAGTCTCAATGTCCTTCTTAAATTGAGGGGCAAGAAGGGCAGTGGGTTTGCATGTCTACTTCTAATGCTTCTGCAGCCCTCTCCATGAACTTCTAAATGCTTCTGCAGCCCTCTCCATGAGGGTCCATGTGGCACAGATGGGTAAAACCATCCACAGACTCCCTCATCACCAGCACTTCAGTGCCATGTCTGTGGTGCTAGGAAGCTAAACCAGAGAAGACCACGAGCAGTGATCAGCCTTTCTGCACTGCCCCTAACTGCAGCTCTTCTAGCTTTATTCCTGTCTTCCTCATCTTCCATACCAAAGCCTGGCTCTCAGTGAATCCCTCCAGACGTTTTGGACAGTCAGAAGGCATCAGAGTTGCTGCTTGGCTCAGCTGACCTGGGGGGGGGGGGGAAGGGAGTACAGAATTGGCTACAACGAGGCAATGTTTACTCCTACCAGAAGGAGCTAAATAAATTGCTGGCAGTTATGACTCAGCATGCCTTTGGTGTCGATGGAGCTGCAGAGTTAGAGTTTCTACAGCAACCCACATCCTCAAGCATATAATGTTCTGCCTTACACATGCTCCCAGCCCTGCCTGCTAACCACACAGCACAGCTCAATGCCTGGCAAAGGAAGGGAACCTCCAGCCTCATGAGAAATCTCACTTGCTCTTAGAATCATAGAATCAACAAGGTTGGAAAAGACCTCAGAGGTCATCAAGTCCAACCTATTACCTAACACCTCATGACTAACTAAGCCATGGCACCAAATGCCATGTCCAGTCCCCTCTTGAACACATCCAGGGATGGTGACTCCACCACCTCCCTGGGCAGCACATTCCAATGGCCAATGACTCTGTCTGGGAAGAACTTTCTCCTCACCTCCAGCCTAAACCTCCCCTGGCACAGCTTGAGACTGTGTCCTCTTGTTCTGGTGCTGGTTGCCTGCCTGGGAGAAGAGACCAGCCCCCACCAGGCTACAACCTCCCTTCAGGGAGTTGCAGAGAGCAAGAAGGTCTCCCCTGAGCCTCCTCTTCTCCAGGCTAAGCAACCCCAGCTCCCTCAGCCCCTCCTCATAGGTCTTGTGCCTATTCCTTAGTCAGGAAAAAATAGATGAAATAAATCCTACTACCCAATCATTTATCCAATTTAAGACTCAAAAGGAAAGTGGGGAGAGACTGCTGTAGCTGTCTAATATCAGCAGCCTGTGTCATTAATTTGGCACATACGGTTCTGTCACAACACAATGAAAGCAGCTCTCACAGCAGCCACGTGAAGAGCAGCCTTCTGTTCCTTGCATCCACCTCAGATCTGCATTTCCCAGCTTTCAGAAGGATTGCATAAGAGCCATCACTCCCCCAGCCTGTTCTGTCCTCACTTTGCAGCTTATGAATGGAGGTGGAAGTGGGACAGAGGCTGCCCCCCTCTTTTAACGCCAACAGCCACAAGGTTGCTTTGCCATTCTCACTGAAACTGCTTGGTGCTGCCTGCCCCAGGAGAGCACAATGTGTATTTGGGTAGCACTGAGGAAGAGGCTTCCACCTCTGCTTTACTATATGCCAGATCTTAGCTACATCCTACAAGGAGCTCAGTGCTATTTTTCACACCTAGACACCTCAGGCACAGATAAAGGCCAAAGAACTCTGGGCAAATCCATGCAAAAGGTGAGCAGAATCCACTCCCCAAGTATTAGTCTTCCATTCCCATAACCTCCCCAGACTTTATCCTCTTTGTAAATGCAAGCAGAGAACCAGACAAGATCACAATGAGAAAAATGGAGGTATTTAAGGCCAGGCTGGATGTGGCTGTGAGCAACCTGATCTACTGTGAGGGGTCCCTGCCCATGGCAGGGGAGTTGGAACTGGATGATCCTTGAGGTCCCTTCCAACCCTGACAATTCCATGATTCTAAAGCACCATACAAAGACCAAAGAAGTAAAATGTCCTGATTTCTGTGTGCTAATACATGGCACAAACCAGGCTTTCATTGTCTTGAAGGTGACTCTTGAAGAGCTCCAGGTTCCAAGTGTCTCCTGTCTCTCAATCTATTTTTCTGCACTGGGATCCTGCCCACACTGCTTTCAGGAGAGATGAACTTCCAGCAAAGGTCATGACCATGCCACCACCTCCTTAGGAGGATTAAGCACAAAGAGGTGCTAGGAAAAAGGTGTTCTTAGGGATGAAAAACCAGGAACTATTCTGTGACTCTCAGGGGCATTAGAAACCAATCAGCAATGTGATTCATTTAGGATAGGATAGGATAGGATAGGATAGGATAGGATAGGATAGGATAGGATAGGATAGGATAGGATAGGATAGGATTGGAATAGAATAGAATAGAATAGAATAGAATAGAATAGAATAGAATAGAATAGAATAGAATAGAATAGAATAGAATAGAATAGAATAGAATAGAATAGAATTAACCAGGTTGGAAAAGACCTTTGAGATCATCAAGTCCAACCTATCACCCAACACCATCTAATCAACTAAACCATGGCACCAAGGGCCTCATTCAGTCTCTTCCTAAACACCTCCAGTGATGGTGACTCCACCACCTCCCTGGGCAGCACATCCCAATGGCAAATCTCTCTTTCTGGGAAGAACAACTTCCTAACATCCATCCTAAACCCTACCTGCTGCAGCTTGAGACTGTGTCCTCTTGTTCTGGTACTGGGTGCCTGGGAGAAGAGACCAACCCCCACCTGGCTACAACCTCCCTTCAGGTAGTTGTAGACAGCAAGAAGGTCTCCTCTGAGCCTCCTCTTCTGCAGGCTAAGCAACCCCAGCTCCCTCAGCCTCTCCTCACAGGGCTGTGCTCCAGACCCCTCCCCAGCTTTGTTGCCCTTAGAATCATAGAATTATTAGGCTTGGAAGTGATCTCAAGGATCTGGGGCTTCCAAGTTCTGCATCCCAGCACACAGCAGAGCAACAAAGCTCTCCTGCTTTTCCCACATGGCTCCATGCTATTGCAGCTGGACAGCTTGGGTACCTCCAGGGATGTGCTGTGCCCCCACTCTGAAGCCCAACAGCTGGAGGACCTCTGTGATTTGTCAGCCAGGAAGTCCTAACTCACGTGGGGATGCTGGGAGCCTCCTGGAACTCAACCACTCTACACACATTCATGAGTCACAGGATTTTGAAGAGAGGAAAGACAGGAGGCTAAATAAAAACCCAACCCCAACCCTCTCAATTAGCTTCCAGTTTGGTTGTGCGTTTCCATTTGTGTATTTCCAGCACTACTTGTTTGGTTTGGTTTGGGTGGTGTTGTTTTTTCTTCCTAGCACATGAAAACCTTCAATTTCTACACCCACAGCTGCATGTTGTAAACCACTTCGATTCTGTTGTCATTTTTCCTGTGTCAGCAAACTGCTGTGGCTCTTCTTGCATGCCAAAAGAACCCTGCGAGGCATCGAGGTTTGCTCCTTCTGACTGCCACTACCCAGTGAGTCCAGCCTTCTGCTGGCTGTTACACCACTCTGAGACACATCCTGCACACCCTGTACACATCTGGAAGCAGAGTGGCTTTTAAGCCCCACACGTTCTGTTTGCTCCAGGCAAAGGCCCCGGTGGCAAGTCAGAGGAGTGCCCCAAAAGTTTCTGCAGCTGCTTCTCTGGGGAGGGTGGAGATTGTGCATCAGGGGGAGGGAAATGCTCCGAGGTTATCCTGCTCTGCAGAATTAGCCAGGGGCAATTACAGGCACTGAGAACCTTGGGAGGTCTGGGAAGGAAAGATAAGGGCTGGGAGGAAGAAAAAAATGCCAGCCATGCTCACTGCAGTAAAGACAGCGAGGAAGTTAGTGACTTTGCTGTTAATTATTGATAGGGCAAGAGGCCTGGAGGATTTCTTTCCAAATCAATGCCAGAAAAGTTGGTGAAGGGAGAAAGCCCTGAAATCAGAGCCTAAGCCTGCTGCCTCCAGAGAGTAGGGAGAGAGTAGTGTCTTAGAAATCCAAAACCTGGACTCCCCACTTCTCAAAGCAGCAGAGAGGGAAGTGGTGAGGTTAGGAGCATGGCAATACAAGATTTCACTACTCATTAACATTTAAAAGCTGGAACAAAGCTGCTTGGTTCACTGTTTTTAAGCATGAAGGGGCAGTTCCAGCTCAGGCTCTCTTCCCTTAGTCCCAGGCTGGATAATTCAGTTGATTTTATGGTAAGAGAGGAAAGAAAGCATCGAGCAAGATACCGAAGCTTAAGAGAAATGAATCTGTATTAAAGCTGATGTTCCACATACAGGTGAAACCAAATCTGCCTCTCTACCTGGGGACATTCCTTCCCAGCTCCAAATGCACTTCCACAGCCTTAGAAACACAGAGATGCCAAAGGATTCTGCTCCCATTTGGGCTGGTAGGAATGCAGCTCATTTTAAGACTCATTCTGCATTTCCATCAGTGCAGAGTCTGGCATCCAGTCCTGATTTCTCTGCTGGCACACAGCTCTGCTCCTGCACACCCTAACAACCTTTTCTAGCAGTTATATTGCTACACACTAGAGATATGAAGCCCTTTGCACTAAACAGGCACTTCAGGAAACACCAGGCCTCCCCCTGCCATGCAAAAAATTACTAGGATCAGATAATAAAAGGTCTTCCTCAGGGCTTCCAGGGACCATTATAATAGGAAAGGTTTGTGTGGGGAACCTCATTGCTTGAACTCCTTACTTCTGGGTGAAGCCTTGGCTGAGTGTGGCCCAACAGGAGAAGAAGATGTGATTGAAAGGAATTGGAGCTGAGAAGCATCCTGTCAAAGACTCAGGAGCTGACAGAAGATGCAAAAGATCAGAGGGGCAGACAGATGCCCTCAGGCAGGAGAAGAATGACCTCCCCACCCAGCTGCAGGCTGAGTGTTATCAATAGGGGCTGGTTAAAGGCTTCATACCCATGCAGGCAGGGCATTGGCTTTCTGAAATGACTCATAAAAGGCTCCCTTCCAGAACATGGAATGGATGAAGAGCATATGGGGATGATGCAGGAGATTCACAGACAGCCTGGCTGTATCTGAAATACAGCTAACTCCTCAGGAAACTGAAGAGAGACTGAAAGGCCTCCTGGTGAAAGCAAAGGAGCTGTTGTCACAAGCCTGAAGCTCTCTTTCTGGTCAACCTCTGGTGCTCAGCATGAATTCCACACCAAGCCAAGGTGGCACCTTCTGAAAATGCCAACTTCCCTTCCAGCAGCTGTGTCCTGCACAAACGGATTGGCTGACACCTAACCTTGAGAAGCTGTGGCCTGAGCTGTGGACATCCAGGGCATGTTCAAGGGATGTTAAACTCTGCAGAGGAGGCAAAATCTTGCATTTGTGGCAAATGAACTTTGCTGCCAGGAAAGGCAGGAGATGTAGCAGCCTTTCACAGGATCAGTGCTGGATTTCCACTCCTGCACTAGGACTGAGACAACTTGTTTGTACCCTGTGGAGTTGTGGTGGCTTGACATTTCTGCCCCCCCCCCCAGCATTATCTTTGGAAGCAAATGAAAGCTGGATTTACAGGCAAAACTACATGGCCCAAATGGGGGAATCAAAGGTCTGGATCTACTAGATCTACTGCTGGATCTGCTGGATCTACTGAGCCAGCTCCTGGGTGTGAATGCTGACATGAGTGCCAGCAAGTGGATGCTCAGTGATGGGAAACATGACCTGAAGGGCTGGAGACTGCCTTGGCCAAAACTGGGAAGGATAAGCAGGTCCAGGGAGGTGGTGGAGACCTCATCCCTGGAGGTGTTCAAGAGGGGATTGGATGTGGCACTTGGAGCCATGGTTTAGTCATGAGGTCTGTGGTGACAGGTTGGACTTGATGATCCTTGAGGTCTCTTCCAGCCTTGGTGATTCTGTGATTCTGTGAAGCATGACAGAGAGGGTTTTTCTCTGCCTTCAGGGAAATGAATCCCAACATCCACTACAGCTTCTTCAGTCAGGGCACCCTTTGGGGTGCTCAGATTCGCTCAGCTGATCTCCCCCTCTCCTCTCCCTCTCCTCTCCCCCTTTTCCAACCTTTTCCAACCTGGTCTGGTCTATTCTATTCTATTCTATTCTATTCTATTCTATTCTATTCTATTCTATTCTATTCTATTCTATTCTATTCTATTCTATTCTATTCTATTCTATTCTATTCCATTCTATTCCATTCCATTCTATTCCATCCTATCCTATCCTATCCTATCCTATCCTATCCTATCCTATCCTATCCTATCCTATCCTAATTCTGAATAGGCCCCCAGGAGCCCAGCCCAGCACTGATGCTGGGGGAAGAATCCTGCTCACCCTCAGCAATCCTCACATAGCTCTGCTGGGCAGTGGCACAAACTGGCAGTACTTCTCTGTGCTGCCAGGAGCTCATAGCTAGAAAAGCACAGCTCCCTTCCTGCTTGTGCAGCACACTGGCCTCTCACAGTCGTTAAGCAAGCAGACAATGTTGGGGTTTTGTTTTCCCTTTCCCCCAGGCTGGGAGAATGAGAATAGGAGAGAGTAAAGAAAGCTGGAGTAGTTAAATCTGCCTGATGAGCTTCCTCCAATGCCCTCTTCTCCTTTTGGAATTTAAGGACTGAGTCGTTCTGAGCAGAGAGCTGAAGTCAGAGTTCGAGCTCCGTGGTCTGATGCCTGCAGACAGGAAAGGAAAGATCACACAGGTTTTGTGGATCACACAAGCTGTTAGCAGCATCAGGACAAAATGTCACTGGAAAGTTGTATTTCTTTGAAAGGAATCTGAGATTCAGTTAATAAATTCTGAGACATATGAGGCATCTGTGAGTTTAACATCCTGTGGCTGTTAACACTGACTTCAGAAGCAGCAGCAGCCAGCCACACGGCTGCTACAGTGCAGATTTAAAACTCCTCCAATTACATGAAGCAAGAAACAGTTCAGGTGGCAGAGAGGAAGAGATGTTCCCTGTGGCTTAGGTGGAAAGGAGGTTGGGGTAGTTTTAGTGCCACAGAGCTACATGGCTGTGGGGGTGGGCATCTTGTAAACAGAGACCTCCCAGCGTTGCCATGTGGAAGTGGGTATCACTAACAGAGAATGTAGAGAAGGTGCAGATCTCCTTATGTAGAGGGATCCCCCCAGAAACTGCTGTGGAATGACTATTTTCTAGGGGTTAGAAGGGGCAAATGTAGAATTGAACCCATCCCAGGTTGTGTAAGATGCTGGAAGACAGTGTGAGGTATTGGAACTGGCTGATCCTTGAGGTCCCTTCCAACCCTGACAATTCTGATTCTAATTACCTTCCCAAGAATACAAACATCCAGCTCCCTGTCACCCCAGCCACTAATCTGCCTGGTTAAAGAGCTCAGCAGCTAAGGCAATGTGTACAGTCATTAATAAATATGGCAAGCTCTGCTCATTCCAGTTCTAACAGGGTGCTCCACAGGGAATACAAGATGCTTGTGCTTTAGAGCAAGGCCACTGGGATGCTTAAGTGACAGAAGAAAAATTAAGTGCTGCTGTTGGTCCTTCAGAGCTGCAGACAGCTCAGCTTCCCAGGCTTCTTGTGCCTCTGCTTGCAGACTGGTTACTGATGGGGTAAGAAAAAAGGGATTTCAGACATCTGCCAGGCCAAATAAGGAGACAGGACACCAGATGTCAACCCTCCTTTCAGACAAATTAACCTGCACAGAGGAGAAACACTGATTTGACTGAGCTTGGGCTGGAGCCAGTGCAGAGGAGGGCAAGGAAGCTGGGGAAGGGCCTGGGGAATAAATCTTGTGAAGAGCAACTGGAGGAGCTGGGGCTGGTTGGTTTGAAAAAGAGGAGGCTGAGAGGAGACCTCATTGCTGCCTACAGCTACCTGAAAGGAGGTTGTGGAGAGGTTGGTGCTGGTCTCTTCTCCCAGGTAATTACTGATAGAACAAGAGGGAATGGCCTCAAGCTGCCACTGGGGAGGTTTGGATTGGACATTAGGAACAATTTTTATCAGGGCAAGAGTGGTCAGGCACTGGAATGAGCTGCCCAGGAAGGTGGTGGAGACCCCAAGCCTGGCTGTGTTTCAAGGTGGTTTGGATGTGGTGCCTGGGGATATGGTTTAGGGGTGAACCCTGGAGAGTAGGGTTCTGGGTTGGACTTGGTGACCCTGAGGGTCTGTTCCAACCTGAATGTTTCTGTGATTCTGTTTGCCTTAACCTCCCACCTTTCCTTACCCCTACCTGCCTGTGCAGCTTTATCCTTTCTGCTAAGGCTGGGTTAGCATAAAAGAGTAAAACAGACCTGTTAAACCCACCCTGTTAAAACAGAATCTGGAGCCTATCACTTTTTCACCCCTTAAATAACAAAACCAGCTGAGATCCAGGATTCCTTTTACCCAGGTACATTCTTTTACTTCTTTTCTCCATCAGATTCTGACTGCTTCTCTCTGAGCTTTTCAAACTCCTTGGCTTGAAAACATTTGTGTTTCCAGCTTCCAGGGAATCAATAGTTCAGGCAGCTCTGAGATCCATCTTGTCTTGTCTATTATCCACTCACTTTAAATTCCACTTCTCTTTGAAGTCTGGGGAACTGCCTTCTGGCTGCAGATCTCCTGCCATGCTGCCTGCAGATCTCCTGCCATGCTCCTTGCAGATCTCCTGCCATGCTCCTTGCAGATCTCCTGCCATGCTCCCTGCAGATCTCCTGCCATGCTGCCTGCAGATCTCCTGCCATGCTGCCTGCAGATCTCCTGCCATGCTGCCTGCAGATCTCCTGCCATGCTCCCTGCAGATCTCCTGCCATGCTGCCTGCAGATCTCCTGCCATGCTGCCAAGGCCAGAAGAAAAGGGATCTGCTGCAGGGACCTCCTCTTCTGCTTGCAGGCAGCCAGCAAAGACAGCTGATAGATCTTTTCATCCACCTTAATGCCAAAGGCTCCTGGAGGGCAACATCCTTCTCCCTGTGGAAGGAAAGGTGGTAAATAAAGCCAGAAATGAAGCCACAACTTGCAGAGTGCAAAGTGAAGTCTGAATTCAAGTATTTCTTTCATCCAAGGTATTTCAGTGTCCAAATATCTAGCTGAAAGCTCAGCATTTCAACAGAAGCATGACCCACAGACCTAGAGTGCAGCTAGCTCAATGAACAAGCCTATATTTCCTTCCAGCAAATATTCCTGAAGGTCAAATCCCAACAAGCCACAGGAAACTAACCATGCTGCAGATCACATCAGCTGTCTACTGACACACCTGGCCAGCTCCTTCCTGCTTGGCTCACTCACTGTTCCCAGCTGTAGATCTCTGCCAGGAAAGAAACTCCAGGAGAGAAGAGCATAGGATCACAGGATGTCCAAGGCACTGGGGAGCACCACCAGCCTACAGAGGCTGCTGTTGCCATGGGACATGCAGTGCCTGCTCATTTGCACTCTGTTCCCCTCAGAATAACACATCTTTTGTGCCAGCTCTCACAAAGGGAAACTTTCTCATCCAAATTAAGCTCTGGGCTGGTTACCAGCTGATCTTGGAGGCATGAGCTTTGCATGGATATGAAAACAAGAGACAGACTCTCCCACGAGTCAGCAGTGAAGAGCAAGCAGAACCTCTTCATCCTCAGCCCACTGCCTGCTCAGTGGATGCTACAGCAGGTTGCTTGCACAGATCACACAAGCCTGGCTCACAAGGCACCAACATTTCAGGTCTCTGGTACACCTGTCTTGGAAATGTCTGCTTATCTCCCAAGTGCTGCACCTGTCTAGCACAGCTCTGGCAAGAATGGGCTCTGTGTGCAGAACAATCACCAAATGGCTTTACTGTCACCATTCTTCTGAAATCCTGTTTGGGAGAAAACAGTGAGGATCAGAAGCCAAGTTCTATTTTCAGTTGTGTGTGCTCAATTCAACTCCCTGCAGCACAGCACACAGAAAACCCAAACCAACAAACACCAGGTACAGAGAATGGAAACTTGGCTCCTGACCAGAAGATATTCTTGAAGCCTGAGATGCTTCTAGCTGGCCCAGAGCTGAGCAGTTCAAGTGGAGCACTCCAGCTCTGGGGAGGAAGGTTGGTGCATTCAAACCTCTGATGGAACAGACACACAGCCATGGCTGTGCTACATCCAGTCCTGCACTGCTGCTGTACTGAGCCAGGCCAGCACCACACTGGTCTGTGTCCTGATGAAGAATGGAATGGAATGGAATGGAATGGAATGGAATGGAATGGAATGGAATGGAATGGAATAGAATAGAATAGAATAGAATAGAATAGAATAGAATAGAATAGAATAGAATAGAATAGAATAGAATAGAATGGAATAGAATAGAATTAACCAGGTTGGAAAAGACCTTTGAGATCATCGAGTCCAACCTATCACCCAACACCATCTAATCAACTAAACCATGGCACCAAGCACCCCATCCAGTCTCTTCCTAAACACCTCCAGTGATGGTGACTCCACCACCTCCCTGGGCAGCACATTCCAATGGGCAATCACTCTCTCTGTATAGAACTTCTTCCTAACATCCAGACTGAACCTCCCCCGGCACAGCTTGAGACTGTGTCCTCTTGTTCTGGTGCTGCTTGCCTGGGAGAAGAGACCAACCCCCACCTGGCTACAACCTCCCTTCAGGTAGTTGTAGAGAGCAAGAAGGTCTCCCCTGAGCCTCCTCTTCTCCAGGCTAAGCAACCCCAGCTCCCTCAGCCTCTCCTCACAGGGCTGTGCTCCAGACCCCTACCCAGCTTTGTTGCCCCTCTCTGGACACCTTCCAGCAGCTCAACATCCTTCCTAAACTGAGGAGCCCAGAACTGGACACAGGACTCAAGGTGTGGTCTAACCAGTGCTGAGCACAGGGGCAGAATGACCTCCATGCTCCTAGAATGACCTCCCTGCTCCTGCTGGCCACACTGTTCCTGATGCAGGCCAGGATGCCATTGGCCCTCTTCGCTACCTGGGCACACTGCTGGCTCATGTTCAGCTGCTGTCCACCAGTACCCCCAGGTCCCTCTCTACCTGGCTGCTCTCAGCCACTCTGACCCCAGCCTGTAGCACTGCATGGGGTTGTTGTGGCCAATGTGCAGAACCCAGCACTTGAAAGAGTGGTTGGAGGAAGGAGAGAGCAAAGCCCAGTTGCTGTGCCTGGTTTCTAAATTCAGTAGTTGAACTCACAGCCTGGAGGAGTAAATACAGGACTGGTGCCCCCACAAGAATCACAGAGCTGGTAGAAGTCAAGTGAGCACTTTGGGGAGTCTGGGATGGGACTTAGGGAGGTCTCATTATTTAGTTTGGCTGCTGAGCCACAGCTTATAGATGTGATCTGTTAGGACTCAATTTAGTAAGGCACAGACAAAGCAAAGGGCTCCAGCCAAGAGGAAGAAAATAATACTTGCAATAACAAACAGAGACTGCTGAGACCTCACACTTGTACACTGACAATGGAAAACCAACACTGACCCTTTCAGATAAAGGCTTGGATTGGGGTAGCCTTTCTTTACCCCAACAAAGGCTTCACTCTTCCAGCAGCTCTACAAAGCCATTAGCATTTCCTAAGAAAAAAGCAAGCTCTAAACCAGATTAAACCCTCCAGGATCTGGTCCTTGGGCTCTGGTATTACAGGCTAGACACTGAGCCAGCCTCTGTAGTAGTGTCTCTACCAGAGGTAACGTCAAGGTGCTCTTATAATATATATAATATTTGTCCAGCTCTGGGCCCCTCAGTTTAAGAAGGACGTTGAGACCCTCGAAGGGCAATGAGGCTGGGGAGAGGCCTGGAGCACAAGCCCTACGAGGAGAGGCTGAGGGAGCTGAGAGCCTGGGGAAGAGGAGGCTCAGGGGAGACCTTATTGCTCTCTACAACTACCTGAAGGGAGGTTGTAGCCAGGAGGGGGTTGGTCTCTTCTCCCAGGCACCCAGCAGCAGAACAAGAGGACACAGTCTCAAGCTGTGCCAGGGGAAGTTTAGGCTTGAGGTGAGGAGAAAGTTCTTCACAGAGAGAGTTGTTAGCCACTGGAATGTGCTGCCCAGGGAGGTGGTGGAGTCACCATCCCTGGAGGTGTTCAAGAGGGGATTGGATGTGGCACTTGGTGCCATGGTTTAGCAGTCATGAGGTGCTGGGTGATAACTTGGACTTGATGATCTTTGAGGTCTCTTCCAACCTTATTGATTCTATGATTCTATGATTATATAACAGCAGCAAAAGTGAAGGCACCTGGAGGGCTTCACTGTGTGCCTGAACAAGTTGAAAGAAATGGAGTAAGTTACTACACCTCTGCATGGCTTTGTACTGAGACCTAGGGACTCTCACAAGGGAGGGAGGGTGCTCTGCTCTCAGAAGTGTCCCCAGATGGAAGGCTGAAGTGTCTGCTAGGTAACAACCCAGCAGTAAAGACCTGAGCTGCAGGCCATATCTACCCTTGGAAGGAAAGACCCAGCCAGGTCCTGCTGATGGTTTTACAGCTCCTTTTCTGAGACTGCTGCCAAGATTTCACCTTTTCACTGGTGAAAACAGTGATGCTGCTCTAGGAGACAGGGGCTGCTGACTCCTAGCATTCCTCACTCCATGAACCACCCCCCAGGACATATCTGCCTTCCTTTCCTCAGCACATAGTTGTGAGGCTACAAGAAGCATGGGAAACAGCTGAGTTAGTCCAAGTCTGGGTTGCTAACATGGGGAAAACTAAGCAGACAGAAGGCAGTGGAGGACCTCACTGTTGGCCTTGAAAAGGCAAGAAATCCATCCATCCATCCATCCATCCATCCAAGACTGCATCCAGCACAAGCCTGACCAGCAAGCCAGAAGACCTGGTACTGGAAGTCTCTCTCTTAACTCAGGCCAGCTTTGGATTGGTCCCTCACTTCTTAATATTTGAAGATCTCTCTATTAAATGCCAAGCAATCTGCCTGGCCACGAGAAGCAAGGCTAAGGTTTATCACATCAAGAGCAAACCCAGATGAGAGCCACAGTTAATTCCGAGGAGCACACAGCATGCTCCTCCTAAGCTCATTAGCTGACTTCCAGAACCAAGAGTACAGCTCAGGCAGAAGTCCTGCTTCACTGCAAGGAGAGGCATTCATCTTCTTTCTGAGGATAATGATATCCTGCTTTGAACTCCCCAGAGCTGCAGTACCAGTGGGCTGCTGGCCACTGGTAGTTAACTCAAAGCAGAGCCAAACAATGTGCAGTTGAATCACTGGCAAGCAGTGCCCCTTCGTGACATTAGGATTGCTCCCCTTGCCAGTGGTGGTGTAAGAGCACGAGCAGCAGTGCAACTGTGGGACATCTGAATCAAAAATGTTACTTAAAATAGGCACAGAGGCTGCTCCAAGTCCACTGAAGTCCTTGGGCATCTGCCAGCAGCTGCAGTCGGCTTTAGCACAGGTCTCAGGAGCTGAAAATCCCACACAGAGCACTGCATTACTGGGCTGGGGTCAGAGTGGCTGAGAGCAGGCAGGTGGAGAGGGACCTGGGGGTGCTGGTTGGTGGTAGGCTGAACATGAGCCTGCAGTGTGCCCAGGCAGCCAAGAGGGCCAATGGCATCCTGGCCTGCAGCAGGAACAGTGTGGCCAGCAGGAGCAGGGAGGTCATTCTGCCCCTGGACACTGCACTGGTTAGGTCACACCTTGAGTCCTGTGTCCAGTTCTGGGCCCCTCAGTTTAGGAAGGAGGTTGACTTGCTGGAACGAGTCCAGAGAAGGGCAACAAAGTTGGTGAGGGGCTTGGAACACAGCCCTGTGAGGAGAGGCTGAGGGAGCTGGGATTGCTTAGCCTGGAGAAGAGGAGACTCAGGGGTGACCTTATTGCTCTCTACAACTACCTGAAGGGAGGTTGTAGACAGGTGGATGATGGTCTCTTCTCCCAGGCAGCCAGCACCAGAACAAGAGGACACAGTCTCAGGCTGTGCCAGGGGAGGTTCAGGTTGGATATTAGGAAGAAGTTCTATACAGAAAGAGTGATTGCCCATTGGAATGGGCTGCCCAGGGAGGTGGTGGAGTCACCATCATTGGAGTGTTCAGGAGGAGACTTGCTGGGGTGCTTGGTGCCATGGGTTAGCTGTTTGGGTGGGTTGGATTGGTTGATGGGTTGGACACGATGATCTTGAAGGTCTCTTCCAACCTGGCTTGGTTTATTCTAAATTCTAAATAAAACACACACCATCAAATCTGCCTCAGCATCACTTCCTTTAATGAAGCTGTTCTTTATTCCATGGCTCCTGTGCTGTGCTTGTCACCATGGTATCTGAACACATGTTCAGATCATAAGGACATGTAGAGTATTTGGGATTAAAAGCTCCTAGGGAAGAAAACCTTACCTTTATCCTTTCCCTTCATGAACTGCAGTTAAGACACAGAGTCTCAACCAGCCTTGAGCAGCATCTTGTTTGGAACTGGCTTGTCTTTGAAACAGGAAGAGTCAGACTGATCAACCCAGGTGAATGCTAGCAGCACATCTGCACAGGGAGCATCTGAAGCAGCGTCCTCGTAACCACGGCAGCAAGGGAGGCGATGGCACTGATGGGAACTGGGTGATCTTGTTACATTCCTAGTGGTGAGCAAAGAGAAAGCCTCCTAAACGTTTTAATCAGCCATTCAGAGTGACCAGGAGAGACTCTGCCAGCCATTAGAGTGGCTGCCAACTGAGCTGTGCCTAGCTGGCAGGACATGTGCAGAAGTGGAGTGCAAAGCAAACTTTGGTGAATGCTTGGCTCTGTCTTTCCAGGCCAGTGCTGCTTGTGCTGCCCTGGACACCATCACTGGAGGTGCTTTAAGAGGAGCCTGGATGAGGCACTTGGTGCCATGGTTCGGTTGATCAGATGGGGCTGGGTGATAGGTTGGACTTGATGATCTCGAAGGTCTTTTCCAACCTGGTTAATTGTATTCTCAGCCCTGCCTGCCAGCCTGTTCTGAGCTTTGGGGACTGTTGGCAATGGCCAGCTTTACCCTGGGAAGATGCTGTTCCCTTGAACCTCAGTGGGGAGGATTAGACATCTCCAGGCATCATTTCAGAGCAACTCAGTTCAGTTCCTGCTCAGAGGCTCTCTCTTGGCATCCCTCCCCCCCTCCCCTTGCTGGCTGTACAGGGAGAGCAGCTGCCTTGGCTCCTTTTATTTTCTCTCTTTGGTGAACAAAACCAAACCAAACCAAAGGCACTTCTGTAAATTGCAAAAATCGATCCCTTGCAGGAGGCTGGAAGATGATGCTGTAAATATTTAGAAGATGCTACAATCTGCTGCCCCTGCAGCCAACAGAAAACAGTGATGGACTCGCTGGCACAGCCCCAGTGGTTTCTGGGCTATCTCCCCCACGCCTGTGCTCTGGCAGAGAGCCCCACTCTGCTGTAGGGGGATGATGTGGTGTCCTCCTCTCACTTTTGGAGAGCCACCATCTGAAAAGGGGAGAGGAGAAGGCTGGATAAAAACTGGAAACCCCTGCTCTTGATTTAATAGGGCTTCATTGTTCCACCTCCACGAACACAGGCAGTGAGCAGGGCTCATTCAGAAATCCAGGATCACATTTAGCAAGGAAAGAAAAGGGCAGCTGATCTAAAGTGACTGGAATCCTTTCATGCCATTTCCATTCACAGAGTCTGCCTTGGTGCACTTGGTGAAGTTCATAGCCCTGAAATAAACCTATCACAAGCAATATCCATTTTCTCCCCTAGAGGAAATTAAGGATCTAATCAATCAGCTGGGGGAGGGAGGGAGGGAGGGAAGAGCGTTCATGAGCTGCAAAAGACAGAGACTGGAGATTGAGGAGGATGAACTGCAGGTGGCACTGGAGGAAGCAGCCTTCCCTGGAGGTACCACTGCTACAGATGTGAGAGCTGCTTGCCAGCCTAATGCCTGCTGCCCACACTCCTTCAGATGGATTCATTTGTATAACCTCACAAAGGGCATTCCTTCACCCACCTGCTGCACCCTTCTTTGCTGGATGAGGAAAGTGGCTCAGGTTAAAGCTGATGTTGATGGCATTCAGTCCATCAGCAGTACCTTTGCAGATGACACCGAGTTGGGAGTAGTTGTGGATCTATGAGAGGGTAGGAGAGCTCTGCAGAGGGACCTTGCCAGGCTGGACAGATGGGCAGAGTCCAAGGGCAGGAGATTGAACACATCTAAGTGCCAGGTTCTGCACATTGGCCACAACAACCCCAGGCAGTGCTACAGGCTGAGGTCAGAATGGCTGGAGAGCAGCCAGGCAGAAAGGGACCTGGGGGTACTGGTTGATAACAGGCTGAACATGAGCCAGCAGTGTGCCCAGGTGGCCAAGAAGGCCAAGGGCATCCTGGCCTGCATCAGGAAGAGTGTGGCCAGCAGGAGCAGGGAAGTCATTGTGCCCCTGTACTCAGCACTGGGTAGGTAACACCTTGAGTCCTGTGTCCAGTTCTGGGCTCCTCAGTTTAAGAAAGATGTTGAGCTGCTGGAAGGTGTCCAGAGAAGGGCAACAAAGCTGGGGAGGGGTCTGGAGCACAGCCCTGTGAGGAGAGGCTGAGAGAGCTGGGGTTGTTTAGCCTGGGTGGTGGAGTGACCATCACTGGAGGTGTTTAGGAAGAGCCTGGATGAGGCACTTGGTGCCATGGTTTAGCTGATCAGATGGTGCTGGGTGAGAGGTTGCACTCAATTAACCTGGTTAATTCTGTAAGATGAGAACAGGAGAAGGAAGAATTTGAAACACCCAGGTAGAGATGACAGGACATTAAGCCACAGGCACAGGCTGCAGCATGGAGGGTTTAAGTTAGACACTAGGGAAGTTTTACAATCATTAAGGGGAATTAGTCCTTCAACCAGGTTGTCTGCAGGCTGGAGAGCCTCCATATCTGAAAGCTGAGTGCAGTCTGGTTTCACCTGGCCTGGTGGGACTGGTTTAGGAGGAGGTGATCCAAATTTTAGCTAGAACTAAACTTCCTGAAAGCTTTCCTGGTCCTCTGTTTTGAAAGGAAGGATCCTGGAAGGGTTTGGTGTAAAACCCTGGGGTCTCCAGTTTCAAGAGGTGTGAAAAGTGAGTGCAGTTTTGTTACCTGGTGGGCCAAGGTTGGGTACAAAAGCTGGATCAGACTCAGTGTGGCAGAATGCTGCACCATATGCTGTGCTGGACTCCACAGAAACAATCACCAGCATGCAACTGAGTCTCTGCAGGCGAGTCTGGACGCTGAAGCAAAGAGGAGTGCCGAAGCTCTCAGGCTCAAGAAGAAGGATGCTGACCTGAGCAGGGTGGAGATGCAACTGGATCATGCCAACAGGAAAGCAGTGAGCTTGGCAGGACACTGAATAAACTGCAACAGCGTGTCAAGGTAAAGTGGAGAGGGTGGGAGCAGGCCCCTGGATGGAGAAGCATCCAAGTTTTGGGTTACAGCTTAACTTAAGCAGCAGAGCAGCAGGTTGTGGACTCCTGCTCAGAGAGATCTCTTGAACAAAGGGAGGAGTTCGATTCAGAAGCCCTGCTTCTCCCACTCACCCCAGTGTCAATCTGCAGTAGTTCCAACAACCCTGACACAAGACCAGCACTGCTATCAGCTTTTGTCCCACCAGAAACCCAAAGAGCTATTCAAATGCAATTAAACCAAAAGAGGTCAGCTTTTGAGAGAGGCTGCAGCTGCTGCTTGAACTGGGCACTCAAGAAATGGGCTAGACACTGACAGAGATGTGAAACTAAGGAGCTTCCTTTGGTTCTTCCTTCCTGAAACGAAAGGAAGTAAATCAGTGAGAGGCCAGTCCTCTTTGTGGGGAT
Organism: Melanerpes formicivorus; assembly: GCF_026170545.1. Taxonomy (NCBI): domain Eukaryota; kingdom Metazoa; phylum Chordata; class Aves; order Piciformes; family Picidae; genus Melanerpes; species Melanerpes formicivorus. Next base: position 2,931,267 of record NW_027142366.1, on the reverse strand, counting down.
TAAGTGATGCAGCTGCTGCCAAAACCCCCATTTCAGTAACATCAAGAGTAACAGCAGAGAGTCTTTCTCTCTATGCACACACATGCTCAAGCCTAACATCTCCTCAGCTATATCAGTCTCAGTCAGAAGTAAGTCTTTTGCAGTCAGTGTGGCTACAGTGAGGTAAGGCAGACCTCCACAACACTGGGATCCAGCAGTGAGGATTTTTGGTGGTGCTGGTGGTGGGTTTTTTAGAACTATTTTAAAACCTGGCAGCACCCCAAAGAACAGCTTTGCAGAGAGACCTCCTACAGCTTTCAGCTTCCTCTCCCTTCATTACTAACATTAATCTTTCATCTGCAGATCTAAAGGGATGAGGATGCTCCCCAGCACGATGAGGAGCTGCAGGAGCGGTTTGTGCCACCTCTGCCCACTGCAGGCAGAGCTGGAAGCAGAGCAGACTGGCCTGGAGGGCAGCAAGCGCTCTCACAAACTCCAGGAGCAGGCAGAGGTCATAGAGAAGGCATAATGAAGCCAGTGTCCATGTTCAGAGCAAGCAGAACTATTTATGTGACAGCTGTCTTGTCAGAGAGTTCATGTGCAAGTGGTTTAACGTGAAATCTCCACTGTGGGTAAGAAATGCTGGAGTGATGGATAAACAGTGGTCTGTAAGACAGCTCAGAAAGCTCTAGGGAACAGGAACAGCTCTGTCTGTAGGGAGATTCCACTGAGAGCAGGACTTTGGGAGAAGCATCATCCTCACAGGAGCATAGGATCACAAAATGGTTTGCATTGGAAGGGTCCTTGAAGATCATCTTGTTCCAGCCCCTGCTATGGGCAGGGACACCTTCCACTAGCCCACCTTGCTCAAGGCCCCATCCAACCTGGCTTGGAACATTTCCAGGGTTGGAGCTTCCACAGCTTCTCTGGGCAACCTGTTCCAGTGTCCCACCACCCTGATGGGGATGAATTTCTTCCTAATGTCTAATCTAAATCAAGCTTCTTCCAGTTTGAAGTCATTACCCCTTGTCCCATCACTCCATGTCCTTGTGAGAAGTCCCTCTCCAGCTCTCCTGGAGGCCCCCTCAAATACTGGAAAGCTGCTCTAAACTCTCCCTGGAGCCTTCTCTTTTCCAGACTGAACAACCCCAACTCTCTCAGCCTGTCTTCGTAGGAGAGGCTCTCTAGCCCTCTGACCATCTTCGTGGTCTCCTCTGGATCCACTCTAATAGTTCCATGTCCTTATGTTGAGGGCTCCAGAACTGAACACACTACTCCAGGTGGCATGTCACCAGAGCAGAGGGGCAGAATCTCCTCCCTCAGCTTGCTGGCCATACTGCTGGGGATGCAGCCCAGGACGTGGTTGGCTTCTGAGCTCTTAGCACACAACCAGCTCATATTGAGCTTCTCATCCACCAGTCCCCCCAAGTTCTTCTCCTCAGGACTGCTCTCCATCCATCTTGGCCCAGCTTTGCTCCCAGCAAAGCCCATGAGAAGACTTTCAGCAAACTGGGTGGATGAACTAAGGCAGTGCTGAGAGCCCTTCTGCAAAGCCCACCTTGAGGAGGCCGGTGTGAAAGCCTGCCTCCATCACAGTGAGAGTGTTACCAGCTGTTTCCATGGTGCTCAGATTCCTGCCACAGCCTGGAGCCCACGGTGAGATTGATTGGAGTGAAACCTGAAGCATCCTGGCATTGCAGACTGCAGCATGAAATACCACGGCTGCCCTTTCACTTGGGGCAGAGACTTCAGGAAGCTGCTCAAACATTCACCACTGTGGCCTGCAGCTCTTTCCCATAGAGACTACACACACACAAACATTTCCAAGAAGAGCCTCACTTCTGGACAGGGCTGATAATACAAACAGCATTTCTCAGCTCCAATTATGGGGCATCAGTTATACAAAAGATACAAACCCCAAGCTGTGAATGTAGCTGTTATTCAAGTAGGTTAAAGAATGCAACCAATACACTCACTTCCAGCTGGCTGACAATAAAAGGGTACAGTCTATTTGATTTTCTTTGTCTTTTGTGGCAGACAAACTGCTCATCTGGTGGTTTAAACTTAGTTGTCACACAAAACCTGCCTAGCACAGAACTCATAGAATCACAGAATCATAGAATCAATCAATAAGGTGGGAAGAGACCTCAAAGATCATCAAGTCCAACCTGTCACCCAAGACCTCATGACTACTAAAGCATGGCACTAAGTGCCACGTCCAATCCCCTCTTGAACACCTCCAGGGATGGGGACTCCACCACCTGGAATGAAGCTGGAGGTGGGGAGATTCAGGCTGGACATGAGGAGGAAGTTCTTCACCGTGAGAGTGGTGAAGCCCTGGGATGGGTTGTCCAGGGAGGTGGTTGGGCTGCCGTCCCTGGAGGTGTTTAAGCCCAGGCTGGATGAGGCTCTGGCCAGGCTGATCTAGTGTGGGGTGTCCCTGCCCATGGCAGGAGGGTTGGAACTAGATGATCCTTGTGGTCCCTTCCAACCCTGACTGATACTATGATAACTCCCTGGGCAGCCCGGTCCAATTGTGGAACACAGTGGCACACTTACATAGAGTCATAGAATTGTCAGGGTTGGAAGGGACCTCAAGGATCAGCCAGTTCCAATCCCCTGCCATGGGCAGGGACACCTCACACTACATCAGATTGCCCAGAGCCACATCCAGCCTGGCTTTAAAGACCTCCAGGCACGAGTCTTCTACCACCTCCCTGGGCAACCTGTGCCAGTCTCTCACCACCCTCATGGGGAAGAACTTCTTCCTCACATCCAACCTGAATCTCCCCTTCTCTATTTTTCTCCCCATTCCCCCCAGTCCTGTCACTCCCTGACACCCTAACAAATCCCTCCCCAGCTTTTCTGTAGCCCCCTTCAGATACTGGAAGGCCACAATTGGGTCTCCTTGGAGCCTTCCCTAGACTGAACAGCCCAAAGAAGAGAAGATGCTGCTGTTTTGCTGAAGAGCTGCTTGTGCAGCTAGAATGCAGGGCTGGGGTTTTGGTTCCCTGTTAAAGCCCTGGTAGTTCTCCTTCCTTAGAGTGGTTTTTGTTTGCTTATTTATTTATTTATCATTCTTTTTATATAGCAGCAACAACAACAGTCCTCCAATGATTCATACCAGCAAAGAGTAAGCACTAAATGAGCTGTGGGGGCTCCTGGGTTTTTTTTTTCCAGGAGATAAAAAGACACATACATATTGCAAACTGTGGAGCAGAGAGAACTGTATTTGTTGAGAGGCAATCAAACAGAGTTTCAGTTGGGTCTAAAGCCAGCTGCTGCTGTTGCAGAGCAACTTGGCAATAAATAATCTTGGGATATACACTCCAATGCATACAGAAATTCAGGGAAGCAGACTTGGACTCAAGACCTTCATAAAGAACAGGGTCTGTTTCTGCCCCAGAGCTGCGCCATCGTTTTAGCTCTCATTTAGCCTGCAAGCTATTATGACACAGGTCAAAATGGTCCAGAATGCAGATCCAGGGGGGGATGAATCCAGCTCGACTCAACAGTACCCAATTCTATGGATAAGCCTCAAACCCTGCAGAAAACCCTGATCAGCTCTCTGAGAGCCAAATGGAAGAGCTGAGCAGATTAAGACATTCTGAGTCTCTAAGACTTCTTTCTGCCCTGTAGAATCACTCTGCTTACCATGAAATGAGAGCTGGAGCCTGACCTTCAACACACTGTTAATGAGCAGGAGGAAATAATCAGCAAGTCCTGAGCAGCTGATGAGGGAGCAAAGAGAGCTGTGGCTGATGTGAGTCACTTCCTCACCTTTCTGCCCTTTAATGCTGGCAGCTGGAAACCTTAGGGTATGTATTCCATCCCTTCTCTCCAGTGCTGATTCGAAAGCACAGTGTTGCTAACACACTGCATTGCTCTTTGTCATCCTGAAAAGCAGAATGCACCTCAGCTCACTGACTGCAGCCTGGCAAAACTAATCCACCAAAGAAGAAACCCACTTCCTCCCTGCCTCCTGGGTAATCTCCACCACAGATGGCACCCTGAGGAATTCCTCCATTTCCTCCCAATTTGTCCTTTCTTTCACTTATTACACAACTCCACTCATCACACCTATCGGGCCTCCAGCAAAGAGTAGGCTGGCTTCCCTCTCCAGCTAGTCAATGGCATTCATAATTGGCAGAGAGGGGAGAAGAGTTGCCAGCCCCGAGCAGATTGCTCCTTTGGCACTCTGCTGCCAACTGGCACTTCAGAAATATCATCTCTAGCTGTGGGTTTCGTGCACAGCATTTCCTCCCTGCGCGAGGCTGAGCCTTCTGCCACCGCGCTGCCTTCAGAGACTGCATGTGCCCAGCGTATCTTCACCTTCCTTCCATCCACAGCAGGCTCTCAGCCACCTTCTTTCCACTGAAGTGGAGAAAGGAAAGCCTGAAGCATCATTAGAACCAAAGCTACTGGCTTAATGAGGGGTGGGGATAATGCATTTGACTAGCCCAGGGGTACCAAGCGAGCACTCCACTGCCCGGTTCATGGTCAGGGTGACAGATGTGGATTTGCTGGAGTTACTTCCATGGATTCCAGTGAAGTGTAGATGCAGGCTTTGGAAAGGCAGCCTGCCATACACTGTTGTGCCTAGGTGGCCAAGAAGGTCAATGGCATCCTGGCCTGCATCAGGAAGAGTGTGGCCAGTAGGAGCAGGGAGGTCATTCTGCCCCTATACTCATCACTGGTTAGGCCACGTGGGTCCTGTGTCCAGTTCTGAGCTCCTCAATTCAAGAAAGATGTTGAGTTGCTGGAAGGTGTCCAGAGAAGGGCAACAAAGCTGAGGAGGGGTCTGGAGCACAGCCCTGTGAGGAGAGGCTGAGGGAGCTGGGGTTGCTTAGCCTGGAGAAGAGGAGGCTCAGGGGAGACCTTCTTGCTCTCTACAACTCCCTGAAGGGAGGTTGTAGCCAGGTGGGGGTTGGTCTCTTCTCCCAGGCAACCAGCAACAGAATAAGAGGATAGAATCTCAAGCTGCTCAGGGGGGAGTTTAGGCTTGATCTTAGAAAGAAGTTCTTCACAGAAAGAGAGATTGGCCATTGGGGTGGGCTGCCCAGGGAGGGAGTGGAGTCACCATCACTGGAGGTGTTTAGGAAAAGCCTGGATGAGACACTTGGTGCCATGGTTTAGTTGATTAGTTGGTGTTGGGTGATAGGTTGGACTTGATGATCTCAAAGGTATTTTCCAACCTGGTCTATTCTATTCTATTCTATTCTATTCTATTCTATTCTATTCTATTCTATTCTATTCTATTCTATTCTATTCTATTCTATTCCATTCCATTCTATTCCATTCCATTCCATTCTTTCACCATCCTGCAACTCCAGGGTAAGAAAATCCTGCACAAATCCATTAGGAAGATCATTCCAAGCCAGCAGCTCTGGAACTCTGCTGCACCTGAGCTTCCACATTCAGCACAAATACCTGAAAAGGAACATTTTCACTTAACAACCAGCATGTCCCAAAGGGAATGTGCTAATCTAAGGAAGTCCAGACAAGGCAGAAAAGATGCATGCAGGACACTCTCAGCCCACTGGAGCGCGAGAGAGCTTCAGCACTTTGCACCCCGTGGAGAAAGCATCGATCAGAATCTTTATGGTGCTTGAGTGCAGTGGTAACAAGGCACTGGGGTCAGCAGCTGATCTGCACCCACGAAGGAGAATCTGTAAGGTGTTACTTGTTGGTTTATGTGCAGCTGCAACCAAAATCTGGAGCACAAATAGCCTCAAATTCCTGGGGCAGATCCCCATCTTCCTGGCTCTTGGTCTGATCCTCATGATCGCACACTGTGGTGGGTTGAAGTTTCCCCCCTCCCCCAGCATTAACTTTGCCAGCCCAGCTGAGGTGGAAGCAAAGGGAAGCTGTATTTACAGGCAAAAATACACTCTACAATGGAATGCAATGAGTGTGTACTTATGTCTCAGGCTGCACCAGGGAAGCTCAGGCTGGAGGTGGGGAAAAAGTTCTTCCCAGAGAGAGTTGTTAGCCATTGGAATGTGCTGCCCAGGGAGGTGGTGGAGTCACCATCACTGGAGGTGTTCAAGAGGGGATTGGATGTGGCACTTGGTGCCATGCTTTAGTAGTCATGAGGTCTTGGGTGACAGGTTGGACTTGATGATCTTTGAGGTCTTTTCCAACCTTATTGATTCTATGACTGTATGAAAATACACAGGAGGTACAATAACATACAGATATTCACAGTTAGCAGACAACACTAAACCCTCCCTGGTCAAAAAGGCCAGGGGAGCTGTTCCACTGCCCCCCTACCCCCATGTCTCATGAGAGAAAGGAGCAGAGAGAAAGCAGGAGTTAGATTTAACCAAAATAATTCAGCCAAGGTCAGCCAGAAGCAGATTAATGTCTCCTGAGCAAAGCAAGCAGAGGAGAGGTCAGAAAAGAGAGAGAATTGTTTTGATACAGCCAGTCTTACAGCTGATATTCCTCCAATGAATTTATTTGGAACAATCTTTAGTTTACCTTTTTACACCCAGTAGTGATTTATTTCTGTTTTTCCACTCTTCTGCTCAAAGTCTGTAACTAAATTGTAAAGGCATAGCCTAAAACCACCACACACACCAACTCTTCTAAAGGCATAGCCTAAAACCACCACACACACCAATCCTTCTAAAGGCATAGCCTAAAACCACCACACACACCAATCCTTCTAAAGGCATAGCCTAAAACCACCACACACACCAATCCTTCTAAGGGCATAGCCTAAAACCACCACACACACCAATCCTTCTAAAGGCATAGCCTAAAACCACCACACACACCAATCCTTCTAAAGGCATAGCCTAAAACCACCACACACACCAATCCTTCTAAAGGCATAGCCTAAAACTACCACACACACCAATCCTTCTAAAGGCATAGCCTAAAACCACCACACACACCAATCCTTCTAAAGGCATAGCCTAAAACCACCACACACACCAATCCTCCTTCTTCTTCCTCTGCTCTGAAGGAACTCAGCAGAGATTGACTCCAAGCAGAGACACTGTGTGGAGGCTGAAAATGCTGCACAAGAACAAGAAGCCTCTTACAGTTGGAAGGGGGAACTTCAGCCTAGATCCTGCCTGCAAAGGCTGGAAGCAAAATAAATGACCATTGGATGTGAAGGAAAAATAATGACAAGGTCTGTACAATTCATTGGGTTGCTAATGGGAATACAGAGAAGAGGCACAGACAGTTCCTTCTTCTGTCACTTCTGCTTGCAACTTTCCTCTCTCTCTCCCATGGCCTTGCCAGGGGTATCTCTGTTTTGACTAGTGGGTGAGGTAACACGAAGGAGGGAGTGGGGGACAAGGTGAACTGCCCCCCTGCATCCCTCCAGGGGGGTCTGAGGAGTTTCTGTGTCATTTGTACACTGTAAATGTCTATACAGCACATATACTATGCATGTTGTACACACTCATTGCATTCCATAGCTCCAGATTTTAGTTGGCTTGTAAACAGAGCTTCATTTGCTTCCAAACCCTTCTGAGCTAGCCTGGCAATTTTATTTTGGGGGTGGGGTGGTAATTCTCCCAGATTAGTTGGGGGGGGGGGTGATTTCAACTCACCACAAAGCCTCCAGAGGAGTCAGTCTTACACTAAAGGTGGCTACAAAACCAACGAGCACATGCAGGAGCAGCTGGAAAATATGCAGGAGAAACTGTAACTTCAGGAGAGGCAGGCACTATGCCTCAGCAAGCAGAGGGCTCACGCTCTGAGGAGGTTATTCAATCCTCTTCCTCTGTGTCAGTGGCTCTGGAACAGACACTGAAGCTGGAGTTCACTTTTGAACCCACCTGCCATGAATTTATTGGAGCAGAAAAGGGTGTGGGATGGAGGTGAGGAAAACATAGGTGTGTTTTCATCAGCAGCTGACTCATGCAGTTCCCTACAAAAGGGAACAGAGATATTCCACAAGGCTCTATGCACACAGATGAGTTCTGAGGCGGCTCATGGTTAGTGCAGACATGTTCTAATGAATCATAGGATGCCAGGGCTTGGAAAGGACCTTCGAAGATCATCAAATCCAACCCCCCTGCGAGAACAGGACCATAGAATCCAGCACAGGTCACACAGAACACATCCAGATGGATCTGGAAAGTCTCCAGAGAGGAAGACTCCACAACCTCTCTAGGCAGCCTGTTCCAGTGCTCTGTGACCCTCACAGTGAAGAAGTTCCTCCTCATGTTGAGGTGGAACCTCCTGTGCTGGAGTTTACATTCATAGTCCCTTGTCCTATGCCAGGGTGCAGCTGAGCACAGTCTGTTCCCTCCCTCTTGACTCCCAGCCCTCAGGTAATTATAAACACTTCTTAAATCCCCAATCAGCCTTCTCTTCTGCAGACTAACCACCCCCAGGGCTCTCAGCCCTTCCTCACAGGGCAGTGCTTCATCCTGGTGGTGTCTGTTGGCATCCAGGGAAAAAATTCACTCTTGCAGAACTTTTTGTTGCTGCTGTTAAAGCTTGTTATCTTGATCTGCAAAGCACAGATCTTCCCACCAAGCAAAGTGATACTGATGGAAAGGCTTCATTCTGATAGCCACCATTGTGCTTTGTTCTATGAAACATTGGTGGGTTGGCTCTTTTTTGCATGGAGGCAAAGCAAACCATGACCTGCAGTTGTGCATTATGAGAGATCTATGGAAAAGAAAGTTATTGTTAAATCCCCTCCTTTCCCACCAGATCTGCCTCCTTTCCACCCTACCCACCCCATTTTCCCCCTGCTTCCCCTCAAACCCAGAGCACCTGGGCTCTGTTGGAGTCTCCTCCCACCCCAGGTGTGGCCACTTGGCCCTCCCCACCCACTCCCCTATTTAATCCCCACCAGGAAAGGCAGGAGCCCCAAGCTGAGCCCATCTGGGCTGGAGGATCCTCCTCTCATCACTGGTGAGTGCCCCTGGTGCACACTGGGTGATGGTGGTGGTGACTACAAAGGCCGGGGGGCCTGGTGGCCCCCCGGTTGTTAGGGCTATGATTGATGACTACTCCAATACCAACCACGGGTGCTGGCTGGGCTTCCTTCCTGGGGCTGAGCTCCTCTGTGTGGTATCTTGGCTGGTTGAGGGTTTTGCCCCTGGCTCTGGAATGGGTGCAAAAATAGGGGGGGGTGGGGAGCAGGAGCTGTTTAGGCAGGGTGGAAGATGGTGTAGAGGGAGCAGGAGCTACTTTGGGAACAGGACCTCTCTCAGGAAAAAGCCCAGCTCATCCTGGCATGGTGTTCCAGGACCCTCCTGTACACTCCCCAGTCTAGCAGGGAAGACAAGGACCAGAAGAATACAAAGTGTGTAGCACCCAATTTTTATTCCTTCCCCTGAGGTGAAGACAAGGACTTGCACATCATCTTCTAGCAAATGTGCCTAGATGTTACAGCATTTCTACCTTCTTTCTTGGCAAGGCTTTGAAAGGTGAATAAGATGCTCTTCTGCCACACAACTTCAACATCCTCTTCTCCTCCAGAGAACTACATACTGCATCAAGAGCTGCCCACGGAAACGCTGCTGTAGTGCTGATTAAAACAACAGGTCTGAGATACCAAGGAGTGGCCCACCTGGGGAAAAGACTGGAAGAGAGTGAAATGTGTGCAGTGATCTGCAGAGAGAAGAATTATCTCTGTGTCAGACCCAAAACGTTGCAAATGTACTTCTCAAGCTTCCCTGGATTGACAACAGATAGCCAACACTGCCTGAAAAGGATCTGTGATAACACAGATGGGGGATTTTTCAAGTCAAGGGTAGAAGGTGGGATATGGGCCACCTCTTGCAAGTAATTACTCTTATCAACAGCTTTATTCATAGACTTAATAAAGCTCATTGTATAGGGGGGAAAATGAATTTGTTTGCAGAGAGGCAGCAGAGTGTAGTCTTCAGGGCTGCTGCTCAAACACAAGATGCCAGATGCAGTAAGGTGCTGTGACAGCAGGCTGGAGTTGCACAGAAAGAGCAAATTCAAACAAGATGAGTATCAGAAACAGCTCCTGTGGCAGGACTGTGGGGTACAGCCTGCAGGACATGAGACTGTTGGCTGTGAGGGAATTACTCCAGAACTAGGAGGGTTGATCCTTAGGGAATTGTAGAGTTGTGTAGGTTGGAAGAGAGCTTTCAATCACAAAATCAATAAGGTTGGAAAAGACCTCAGAGATCATCAAGTCCAACCTAGCACCCACTACCTCATGACTATCTAAACCATGGCTTCAAGTGCTGCATCCAATCCCTCTTTGAACTCCTCCAGGGATGGTGACTCCACCACCTCCCTGGGCAGCACATGCCAATGGCCAATAACTCTTTCTGTGAAGAACTTTCTCCTCACCTGCAGACTAAACCTCCCCTGGTGCAGCCAAGTGCAACCATTAACACAGCACTGCCAGGGCTCCACTGAACCCTGTCCCTCAGCATCACACCTTTTTGAATCCCTCCAGGGAGGGAGCTCCTCCATTTTCCTGGGCAGCCTGCTCCAGGACTTGACAACGCTGCTGGGGAAGAAACTGATCCTTGTGTCCAACCCTAGCACAACTTGAGGCTGCTTCCTCTTGTCCTGTTACTTGTTATTTTGGAGACCAGACCACTCCTCACTTGGCTCCAACCTCCTTTCAGGGTGTTCAGAGAGCAAGAAAGTCTCCCCTCTGACTCCTTTTCTGCAGGTTCTCCCAGAGTCTGAGTTCCCTCAGCTGCTCCTCATGAATCAGTCTTGAACCAGGCACCGTTAGCAATGCCAGATGTGCAATTTTGCTACCATCATCTAAAACCAGAAAAAAAGGTGACAAACACTGCTGCTGTTTCTTTTCCAGTGATCATTTTTCTGGGAGCTAGAGTAAAACACTTCTGTCATCCAAACATCCTGCTGCTGTTCAGCAAGCCCTGCTCAGACAGCTGGAACAAACACATTTAGACACACAGCCTCTCCAAAGCAGGCTAATAAAAGGTGCAGATGCTGCCAGATGTCACAGGCTAAAGCTGAAGGTGGTCATTCAGAGCCTGAGCCTGGGGGGCTGCTGGCTTAAAGCATGCAGGATCCTACTTGCTTCACCACAGATCTCTGGCAGCAGAGGAAAGCAGTCAACACTGAGGTGTAAAAATGCTGTGCAGTCCAAGTCTGGCTGAGCTGCAGGCAGTGGGAGCAGGGTTTTTTTCCCCCTCACATTGTGACCACTGCATGCATTCCCCACCAAGTTAAAACAGGTTGGCAAGGGAGGCACAGTATTAAGTTGTAAAAACAAACACAAAAAACCCCAAACCCAAACCAGGGCATTGTGATACATTTCCTTTCTTTGCTTACAAACCCTCAGTTTGCAGTTGTTTGGCTCACCTGTGGCTTCATGTGATCTTAAAGCAATACTCTTGGTGATTCAAAAATACTACTGATGAAAACTGAGTTTGGCAGATTACCATCAGCTCAATGGCAGTTCAGGAGAAGCAGGGAGCACAACTGTGGGAGGGGGGAAAAAAGAAGACATTTGCTGCATCTTCCTTTCAAACACAGAATCATAGTGTGCTTTGGATTGGAAGGGACCTTTAAAGGTCACCTAGTCCAATCTCACTGCAGTCAGCAGGGACTTCTCCAGCTAGAGAGGGTTGCTCAGAGCCCCATTCAGCCTGAACTGGAATGATTGCAGGGAAGGGGCATCTACCACCTCTCTAGGCAACCTGGGCCTGTATTTCCTACAGAATTAACCAGGTTGGAAAAGACCTGTGAGATCATTGAGTTCAACCTATCACCCAACACCATCTAATCAACTAAACCATGGCACCAAGTGCCTCAGCCAGTCTCTTTTTAAACACTTCCAGTGATGGTGACTCCCCCACCTCCCTGGGCAGCACATTCCAATGGCCAATCTCTCTTTCTGTGAAGGACTTCTTCCTAACATCCAGCTTAAACCTCCCCTGGTGCAGTTTGAGACTGTGTCCTCTCATTCTGTCACAGGTTTCACCACCCTCAGTATAAAAATGTTCTTCCTTCTCTCTAGTCTAAATCTCTCTCTCAGTTTAAAACCATCACCCCTTGTCCTGTCACAAGAGGCCCTGCTAAGGAGATTGTCTCCATTTTTCTTGTATAGAAAGGAGATAAGGTCTTCCTAGAGACAACATCAGGCCCAACAGGACACTGTGCTGGGACCTGCTCTGTTCTCAAACACTGGGGTGCACAATGCACACCTAATGCCTCTCAGGGCAGGTATTTTCATCCCATTTGTACATTCTTTTCCCCAAAAGAGCCATTTTTGACTAGCTGCTCCCCACCTGCACAGGTTCACTGCACAAGTGTGTCCCAGCTCAGTTTTATTTCATGCGTGCCTGTGACAGTTGGGCTTGCTAACCTTAGAGGTCTTTTCCAACTGAACCAATTCTATGCTCTTAAGGCTCAAGCTGCATCTAAACTCCTTTCACTGAGGGCAGTTCAGCCTTGCTTCTGAGGCCCTAATCCCAGAGGCGTTGGCATCCCTTCTGGATTAGCACAACGAAATTGTGTCTGCGCTACAGCAGGAATAGCGGTGGGGAAATTCCCTGCAAAGCTTCACTGGGGACAGGGCCTTTAGCTTTTAATGCTGAAAAGCTCTGCAGAGTTCCTCATTTAGATGCTTTCGCCCCATCTGGTGAAAATCACTTGGTAAACATAAAGCCATGCTTAAAAGGGAATTTCATTCCTCTTACGTAATTTCACTTGGCCTAGTTGCGTGGCTTTAATCTGTGCAGCTGATCTAGTTTTATCACGAAGCCAATGAGGGCTGCCATGATGACATGTCTCACTGCTACAGAGCCCCCCAGGAGCGCTGCTTTTGGAGGCCCTTGACTCGTCCGCCTGCTCAGCCACGAGATCCTCCACTGCGCTTCTGCCACTCTGACAAAGATGTTTCTGATCCATTCTTAAAAATGGCTGAGAGGAGCCTGACATCCTGTCAAGTCAGCCCCAACACAGGGCTTGACTACTTCAAAGGAATCACTGAGGATATTTTTCACTCTAACCCAGATCTGCCTTGCTGTTATCTTCGCTTACGACTCCTGGCCCTACCCCCAGTGGCCACAAGAGAACAAATTGTTCCTTTCCTCAGAGCTGCAGCCTTTCATCTATTTGAAGGCTTACCACATTTCCCCTCAGTTTTCTGTCCTCTCAAACAGGCTCAGCAAAAGGCATGTCTTCAAAGACTCTGATCATTATTGCTGCCTGTTTTCTCCAAATCTTCCATGTTTCTCTTGTGTGGAGCCCAGGGCTGGACACACTCCGCTAGAACAGCTCAGCAGAGCAAGATAGGCTGGGGAGGGGTTTGGAGCACAGCCCTGTGAGCTGGGGTTGTTTAGCCTGGAGAAGAGGAGGCTCACAGGGAGACCTTACTGCTCTCTACAACTAACTGAAGGGAGGTTGCAGCTAGGTGGGGATTGGTCTCTTCTCTCAGGCAACCAGCACTAGAACAAGAGGACACAGTCTCAAGCTGTGCCAGGGGAGGTTTAGGCTGGAGGTGAGGAGGAAGTTATTCACAGAAAGAGCAACTGGCCATTGAAATGTCCTGCCCAGAGAGATGGTGGAGTCACCTTCCCTGGAGGTGTTTAAGAGGGGACTGGACATGGCACTTGAAGCCATGGTTTAGTTAGTCATGAGCTGTTGGGTGATATGTTGAACTTGATCTGAGGCCTTTTCCAACCTTATTGATTCTATGATTCCTGTCTATGCATTACTGAGGTTTTCTTAGCTATATGGACCTGCAATGATGTTTGCTTCTTCTGACACAGCAAGATATTATGGACATCCACTCAGCTTACAGCTCATGGCAACCTCTCCATCCTTCCCTGCAGCACAGCCAACCATCCAATTCTATCCATCCTTGCAATCCTGAAGTGGGTCACACTGAAGCATAAAGCAGTGCACCTGCTACTGAACCACATCCTACTTTTTCCCCACAGAGTTGCCATTTAAAATCCTAGTTCCATGATTGTGTTTATTCTGCCTTCAAACTCAATTTCACCTTCAAATGCAGCAATTACATTCTTTGTTTCATCATGGATGAGTAATGGACCCAGGGTAATTCCCTGTACAAGCATTGATACAGAGTGCATTTCTCCTCCACCAGCTCCCTCAGAGTGCTGTCATCTAGACTGGTTCCCCAGTTTGTTCCTAGAACATCTTGCAAGCCAGTGTCAGAAGCTCTACTAAAAAATCAAGATACATGACACATATTGCTTCTCCCTTATCTGCAAGTCTTCTTGTGCAGCCAGGAAAGGAAATTAGATTGGCTCAATTCATTCAGGACAAACCCACACTGGCTAGCATTCACCTCTTTGTTTCCTTCTAGATGCTTATAAATCGTTTGTTTTCTCTTGGGCTCAAAATTAAACTCACTGCTCTATTGTTCCTCAGTGTATCTGGGAGTCACTAATCTCTCTTCATTCCCCTAGACCTGCCACTTGGTTGGTGGTTGGTTTTGGGTTGTTGTACTTGGGCTCACAAAACCTGACCAAGGGAGTCTGAAGTGTTACAGGAGGTAAGCTGTAAGTCCCCAAACATCAAGCAACTCCTTGAGGTGATTATGAGGGCAAAGTATTGCAAATGCCCTTCTTTCTGTATTCCACACAGGTAGGAGAGAAGGTCCTACAGCAAATGAATGAGTCAGAAGAGGATTAGTGGAGCCTGCTCTCGTTGTAGAGGTCCCTGCTGCCTGCAGCGGGGGTGACCTCTTAAGGTCCCCACGGCCCTGGACAGAACCCAGCACCTCCCCCCCACACCCCTAAGGACACATCCTCCACGCTGCACATGCGCAACCGCACACCACGCGCGCTCCCGCCGCCTTTGTGTGAGGCGCGGCCACGGCGCTGGGCCCCGCCCTCCCTCCGTGCAGGCGCGGCGCGGCGCGGCGCGGCTGGGCTCAGCTCCCGGCGCGCCCCCGCCCCTGTAGCGCGGCCGCTGCTCCGGCGCATGCGCGGTGGCTGGGGCGGCCGGCGGGCGGCGCGCAGGCGCGGAGCGAGTTTCCTGGCTCCCTTGTCAGTGCCGGTCCCCCCCCTCCCCCCCCCCCGCGCTCGGCCTCCGCTGCCGGCCGCTCCCTCTCCCGCCGCCCGGAGCGGAGTCGCGTTGACTGCCCAGAGTCCGCGAGTCCCGCTCCGCTCCCGCCGCCTCAGGTAAGTCCCTGTACCGGGGCCCGCGTGTCCGCCGCGCCGCTCGGCCGGCCTGCCCCCGCCCCAAGAAGGGATGGGGGGTTCGGGGGCGGGGGGGCGGAGGCAGCCTGCAGGCCCGCCGGCGTTGAGGGGATGGCGGCAGGCAGTCACCTCAGCCCCGAGCGGGGATAGCTGTGGGCAGCCCTTTGGCTATGCGGGGGGCCTCGGGGCACCCTTCTGAGGGAGCCTTGGCCGGGAAGGGCCGGGGCCGCGCGGGGCGATGGCCGGGGCCGGGCAGGGCAGTGCCGGGCAGGGCAGTGCCGGGCGGGCCTCGGCGGGGCAGCCACCACCTTGCCCCCTGCGCCGCGGCCTCCGCAGCAGAGCCCTGCACCTGTGCTACCATCGCGGGGCAGGGCCGCAGCCTGCCGTCTATCCCAAACCGATCGGCTTTATCATGCTAATAGTGTCCTGTAGGCTTGCCAGCGAGGAGTCACCCTCTCGGGAGAGCTGCGCTGAGCGACTTGAAAGGCAATGACAGGAGTAGGAGGCAGCCCTTAATTATAGGCACTTTGCTTCCAGATGTTTGAAAGTAGAGTAGGTGCTCTGAAAATAGGCAAAGATTAAAAAGTTCCCTCTCTCTTTCTCATCTCTCATGCACACACACATGCTGTCTCCTCTTCTCACTCTGCATCCTTGCTACTTGCTTGTCCAGGGATGGCCTTCACGCCACATGTTTGTCACCCTAGTCAGAGATGACAGCACCTGAGTCCTGCACTTCCCAGCCTCAGTATTTTTACTTTGCATAGAGAAAGAAGATGCAAGATTTCCTTCTTTCCCCCCATCCCCCTTTTAAAAATATCATATTGAAACTCAAACCCAGCTACTTTGCATTTGAAAAGAAGATCAGAGAAGGTTAAGTGCTTGGCTAACAAAGCTATCAGGGTACCTTCCCTGTGAGACTCAGAGGTTGGCTTACAGGAGGGCAATGAGGGCTTTGCTACGTATGAACTGTGTCAAGAATCATAGAGCCAGTTGCATCTTCTCTAGAGAACTGTGAATTTGCTTTTGCCTTTGTATTGGTAAGGGATAAATGTAACTGGAAGACTTCTTCCTGCAGAAAATAGCTCTGCAGCTATCAGGTAACAGAGCAGTGCTTTGTGAGGTTGTCATCACTGCTGGGTTTTATAAGCTTGCTGCCAAACTGAAGTGGAAAACAGTCCCTTGCTGCAAGTTGGGGTGCCCACAAGAAAATCAGTGGGAAGGAATGGACCATAGTGCTTGTGGAGGCTGTCTTTGGGAGCATGTGTGGCTTAGTAAGGACCAGAAGTTCGGATGGGACCGTGACGCTCAAGTGTAGGCCCAGGCTCTGGAGAGAACACCAGGATTGTATCAGAGAGTGCTTTGAAATAGCTGCATTCCCTGGGGAGGGGAAGATGGGGTATTTTTACATTTTCTTTCAGAAGGAGCAGAAAAGGCTGAGCATTTCTGGTTGGCAGAGCAGCTCCTCCAACTTTTCCTGTATATGGAAATGTACTGCTACTGAGTGTTGGCATGTACTAAAGCCAGGTCGTGGAGAAAAGGCAATTTGCAGTCCTGTTTTGCTTGTATTAACACATGGAATCTCAAATCATGGCTGTCCTGGGTCAAAGGTAACTCTGTGTGTGCCAATGAATAAAAACCAATTCATCATTTTTTTTTCTTAGGGTTGCATAGAGTTCCTGGCTCTGTGTGGTGGAATGTGATTATTAGAAGAACCATAATAATCTTGCTGGCTGACATTATGGACTGAACTTGCAGCTGGTGCAGTTAAAAGTTCTAGTGGAAGGACTTGTGGTGAAACACTGGAATGGGTTGTCCAGGGAGGTGGTTGGGGCCCCGTCCCTGGGGGTGTTTAAGCCCAGGCTGGATGAGGCTCTGGCCAGGCTGATCTAGTGTGGGGTGTCCCTGCCCATGGCAGGGGGGTTGGAACTAGCTGATCCTTGTGGTCCCTTCCAACCCTGAATGCTACTATGATACTATGATCTTAAGTGGTATTTCTGTAGAGTGGCAGGGCTTGATTTCTTAAAGGCAAAATAGAGATAAAAGGAGAAAGGAAGAAAAATATCCCCAGTTATTCCACTGGCCAAGTCCTGCACATCATCTCTGCTCCATGCCTCAGCCCTTGCAGTGTCTTTGTTAAACTCATGGCATGACATTAATTGCTCAGCTCCCTCAGAACGTGCTCCTCTCTCATTTCACCCCTGAGTTTCTGTTGGGCTGATACTCATTTCCTGTTTGCTTCCAAATTCCTACCTTGTCCCGAAGCCTCCACCCTCCGCTAACATGGCCATACTTGGCTATGTTGTAATTTCAGGCTACAATGGGTGTGGATGTCTTGGAATGACATCACAGAGAGCTTGCTTTTTAAGGTGTATCTGTAGGGGTAAAAAGACTTTGTCCTATCAGCCGAGGATAAACTGTTAGGAAAATGAGCGGAGTACACAGAAGGGATTGACAGATTCGAGTTGTGTGGATTGAGTGAGGTGCATTTTAATTGCTGCAGGTGACCTTGAGGATTTTATGATGTTACCCTCCATCCATTTATGCTGCACTTGACATAAAACATGAGACAGTATTTTAAACAGCTCTGTGTGTGGAGGTCAGTGTACCTCCAGCTGCAGGTGGAGCGCTGTCTCTTGTAGCAGACATCAGCTAAAGACAAAACTGAGTGGCTGGCTGTATTTTCAACAAAACACCTGTAAACTAGAATGATTCAGCTCCTTCTTTTGGTGTTTGCATCTCACAGGGACAGAAGCCTAAGTGGAAAACAGCTTAGTGCTAGAATTAATTTGGAATAAATCAGTAATTAACTATTAATCTACATATTTTTCTTCCCCTTGGATCCATGTAAATGTCTTTATCAAATGCTCCCTGTTGCATGTCAATGTTCTGGACACACCAACCTGAGAGAGAAGGAGGAAAAGGTTTTTATTGTAGTGCTACCTCTGAGCCTTGATACCTGTCAGGAGCCAATCCTCTGAGCTCTCCCCCAAGATTATTTTGTTTCAGGTATTCTATTTCCATAGTAAAACAATGAGGTTTATTAGGTTTCCTGAGAACCTTCTCTCTCACCCGTGAGGACACGTGAAGAAGCCAATGTGTACAGGCACATTAGAGCAGCTGCAACAAGCTGTGGTCAGCAGGACACCCAAAATTCACTCTCCTGCTAAAGATATCAGTCTGACAGGGATCAGTCCTGGGACCAGGCTTGTTCAACATCTTTGTGGATGACATGGACAGTGGCATTGAGTGCACCCTCAGCAAGTTTGCTGATGACACCAAGCTGTGTGGTGCAGCAGACAGCTGGAGGGAAGGGAGGCCATCCAGAGGGACAGGCTGGAGAGGTGGGCACAAGTCAACCTCATGAGCTTCAACAAGACCAAGGGCAGGGTCCTGCAGCTGGGTCGAGGCAATCCCAGACACAAATCCAGGCTGGGCAGGGACTGGCTGGAAAGCAGCCCTGAAGAGAGGGACTTGGGGGTGCTGGGGGAGGAGAAGCTCACCAGGAGCTCTCAGTGTGCACTTGCAGCCCAGAAAGCCAACCAGATCCTGGGCTGCAGCAAGAGAAGTGTGGCCAGCAGGGCAAGGGAGATGATTCTCCCCCTCTACTCAGCTCTGGTGAGACCCCACCTGGAGTACTGCCTCCAGGTCTGGAGCCACTATTGCAAGAGGGATATGGATGTGCTGGAAGGTGTCCAGAGAAGGGCCAGGAGGATGAGCAGAGGGCTGGAGCTGCTCTCCTATGAGGACAGACTGAGGGAGTTGGGGCTGTTCAGTCTGGAGAAGAGAAGGCT
This sequence comes from Melanerpes formicivorus, assembly GCF_026170545.1. Lineage (NCBI taxonomy): Eukaryota > Metazoa > Chordata > Aves > Piciformes > Picidae > Melanerpes > Melanerpes formicivorus. Next base: position 2,912,381 of record NW_027142366.1, on the reverse strand, counting down.
CTGAGGTGACCTAATTGTGGCCTTCCAGTATCTGAAGGGGGCTACAGGAAGGCTGGGGAGGGACTTCTCAGGATATCAGGTAGTGATAGGAGTAGGAGGAATGGAATGAAGCTGGAGGTGGGGAGATTCAGACTGGATGTGAGGAGGAAGTTCTTCCCCATGAGAGTGGTGAAGCCCTGGAATGGGTTGTCCAGGGAGGTGGTTGGGGCACCGTCCCTGGAGGTGTTTCAGACCAGGCTGGATGAGGCTCTGGCCTCTAGTGTGGGGTGTCCCTGCCCATGGCAGCGGGGTTGGAACTAGCTGATCCTTGTGGTCCTTTCTAACCCTGACTGATCCTATGATACTATACTATGATATCAGGAGGTATGGCTAAGACAGCTCTATAATGGCCTCAGCTTAGTGAGCAAGTTGTGATCTTCTGTGAGTAAACTAATACTGGCCCGAAACAAGGCTGATTTTTCTTTGGTTTAATAATGACCTCACTTTGAAGTGTTTTGTTTGCCATTTTTCTTTTTACTCCTTTCAGCTTTTTCCATTTTTACAACATAGGAACCTCTCCAACTCGGCATGTCTCTGCATCAGTTTTTACTAGAGCCAATCACCTGCCATGCGTGGAACAGAGACCGCACCCGTAAGTCACACACAGCTTGGAGTTCATTTGCATGTGTTTTGGGTTTGTTTTTTTCTCAGTTGATGTTTTCTCTCTCTGATGTTTGTTTGTCATCTTGTAGCCTCCTGGATCACGTTGAGGCAGTGTGTAGTCGAATGCATAGTGCTGCATGTCAGGTGTTCCCCTCAGGATCCCTAAAGCACGTCTTCTAAATCTGAGCTTTTCTAAACCCATTACTGGAACTCTGGCACATAAGTAGATCTAGTCTTGCTGGTGTTACAGAAAGCATTGCCTCTTGGTCTGCACCTCATGGGACTGACCTGGCCCTTCCCCTCTTTGACTCTCTATTTCCATACCCTAAGCAATCCCTTTCTTTTAGCAGTCTAGTTTTCTACCACAGTGTGAGCTGTTCTGCTCCAAATGTGTTGTCTTTTGTGCATGACACTGTGCCCACATTATGACCACAGTTATTTGAGATTATCCAGGCACCATAGATTCATAGAATGGTTTGGGCTGGAAGGGACCTCAAGATCATTTAGTTGCAACCACCACCACCATGGGCAGAAACGCCTTCCACTACACCAGGTTGCTTGAGGCCCTGCCCAACCTGGCCTCGAACACTTCCAGGGGTGTTGGCCCTTGGTTTACAAAACCCATGTAATGCTCTGAGAGTAAATGTTTTAGACTGGACAGTCCTTCCAAGTAGAGCTGGGGAGGGACTTCTCAGGATCTCAGGGAGTGATAGGACTAGGGGGAATGGAATGAAGCTGGAGGTGGGGAGATTCAGGGTGGAGGTGAGGAGGAAGTTCCTCCCCATGAGAGTGGTGAAGCCTTGGAATGGGTTGTCCAGGGAGGTGGTTGAGGCGCTGTCCCTGAAGGTGTTTAAGCCCAGGCTGGATGAGGCTCTGGCCAGGCTGATCTAGTGTGGGGTGTCCCTGCCCATGGCAGGGGGGTTGGAACTAGCTGATCCTTGTGGTCCCTTCCAACCCTGACTGATAATATGATACTATGATACTATTCAAAAGCCTGCTGTACTATTGGATTGTCTTCATTTCTTCCTCCAGAGATTGCCATTAGCCCTAATAATCATGAAGTCCACATCTACAAGAAGAGTGGGAGCCAGTGGGTAAAGGCTCACGAGCTAAAGGAGCACAATGGACACATCACAGGTAAGAGGAGGCTGTGCTCTGCCAGACCTGGAGTTTGTCTACCCTCTGTTTTCCTCAGCTGAGAATCTGAACAGGAAATCTGCAAGTGTTGAGTAAATAGATCTTTTTATAGGCTGGCATTCCCACTTTAGGGGGAGAGCTTTGCAGCATTCTTCTGCACTGCATGCAATGAGTGTTGGGAAGAAAAGCCCCATTTCATTTCCAGACATTTCAGTAGGGTAAGTGAGCCTTTCTCTCTTACCTGTTGCTGATTTTTCATCTGTAATGCCATAATGAGAATAAATGTTCAAGCTGCTGAAGTCATTTGGTTGTGTCACCAGCTCTCCTGGTGATACCTGCTGCTCCCTCTCAACAGCTAGCAGGAGAACTTCATCAAGTGCACAACTGTTGTGTTGGCTCCTGGTTTCTGACAGCAATAAATATCCTTTCTTGGGGACTATAGAATCACTTGGAAGGGGTCAGTCCTGGATTTAAGACACACCATCAGTGACCACATTCTACTGCAGGCCCAGAGTGCCTGTAGATCTGCAGTGACAGTGTGCAAAGAGCTGCCACAATGAGTCACAAGGTGTTGTTTTTTCCAAGGTAATTGCCCTCTGGTACTCTTTTCTATTACTTTGGGTTGGTTGTTTGTTTTTTAGTGGTGATATTTTCATAAGGGTTCTAAGGAGGAAATGAAAGTGGTTAATACAAGCACTTGCCCAAACCAGCACTGTCCTTTGTTCTGTTCCCAGCTCACCAATGGGCAGAATCAGAGAATTGTTTTGGTTGGAAAAGTCCTTTAAGATTATCAAGTCCAACCATTATCTACTCTGGTGCTAAACCATGTCCCTCAGCACCACATCTCTGCATCTTTTGGTGGTAGTGATTCAGCCACCTCCCTGGGCAACTTGTTCCAGTGTTTGAGAACCCTTTCAGTGAAGAAGTTTCATCTAATACCCAATCTAAACCTCCCTGGGTGCAATTGAAGGCCATTTCCTCTTGTCCTACCACTTGTCATCAGAGAAGAGACCAACACTCACCTTGCTCCTACTTCCTTTCAAGTAGTTGTAGAGAAGTATCTGCCCAACAGCATTTTGCAGGATTTCCAATGGGTTTATCTGATTGCTGCTGTCAGAGGACACAACTCTACGTGCTCTTTGGTGAAGAGTCACTTGGGCTGCACTTACAAATGACATCCTGTTCCCCAAAGACATTTCTCTGCATTTTCCTTGCACCTCTTAGTGTTAAAGCCAAATATTCATGACTTGGGAAAGGAGGTGTTCCTGCTTTCCTGCACAGTGTATACCACACAGAAATATTTGGGTTGGAAAAGCCCCTCAGGATCACCAAGTCCAACCCTACTCTACAAGGCTCACCCCTAAACCATATCCCCAAGCACCACATCTGAATGAGCCTTAAACACATCCAGGGCTGATGACTCAAACCACCTCCCTGGGCAGCACATTCCAATGCCTGACCACTCTTTCAGTGAAAAAAAATTGTTCCTACTGTCCAGTCTAAACCTCCCCAGTGGCAGCTTGAGGCCATTCCTTCCTGTTCTATCACTAATTACCTGTGAGAAGATACCTTTGGAATACTAAGTGCTGCGGTGGCTGCGCAGAGTAGACTGAAGCTGTGGTTAAACAGAGGAGATGGACTCATCAAACAGCTTGTTGCCTGACAGGGATGACTCAACTGCTGCCACTCTGATTGCAAGGAGCCCAGTCCCATATCTTGTCTTTTGTGCCTTGCTTCAGAGATTTGTGGGGAGCTGCTTCCGTTCACTCACAGGAAGAGCATTACTCATTCTTTGCTGGCTTAGTGTTCTGCTAAGCTAGCAAGCTGAACTTGCCATGAATCAGGAGTGGTGGGCAAAAGAAGTAGAGAGAGGCAGGATGGTGGTGCCCCTTTCAAAAGCAGTGCTGGATTGGCTTGTGTAACTATGATTTCAGACTACCAGCCCCTTCAAAATTCTAAGCCTAAGCCTATTTTGCAGCAGAGCATAAATGAATAATATGGTTGAAATTAGTACAAATTCTTGCCATAGCTTCAGCTGGTTTGTTGAAGGAGTGTTCTGAACACTGAGCACAGCTCTGGAAAATCACTGAAATGTCATTTTGTGTCAGGAGAGCTCAGGATTGCATTCTGCATCTCAAAGAAGGATGCTAAAGGAAAGATGAGGAATAACGTGGCTCTGAAGGCTTTCCAGTTGAGAGCATCCTTCATTGCACAGGAGGGGAGGGAAGCAATGGCAGGCTTGTCAAAGGCTTCATTTGCTCCTTTGCATTTATTATTTTTGCTTTGTGAGTGTTTGGTGAGGGTGGGTTGGCTGGTTTGTTTTCTCGTGGCACAGCTTAAATAGGTGTGAAGAAAGAATGTAAAGGTTATAACAGTCCATGAAGGTTGTAACAGCTCAGAAAGGTTGATAACTTCTAACAAAAAAAACCTCCTGCTGTTTAAACTTCCAAATCCTGACTCTGTTCTGGTAGCAAGCAGTCAGCTGTTGGTAGAGGGTTGTGCATAGAATCACAGACTGGTTTGTGTTGGAAAGGACCTTTAAAGGTCATCCAATCCACCCCCCTTGCAGCCTGCAGGGACATCTGCAACTAGAGCAGGTTGCTTAGAGCCCCAACCAACCTCATCTGGCATAGTTCTAGTGATAGGGCATCTCCCTGGGCAACCTGGGCCAGTGTTGCACCATCCCCAACGTATAAACATTCTTCCTTCTCTCTAGTCTAAATCTCTTTTTAGCTTAAAGCCATCACCCCTTGTCCTGTCACAACAGGCCCTGCTAAAAACTCTGTCCCCATCTTTCTTATCAGCCCCTTTAAAGGCCACAGGATGGTTTCCCTGGAGCCAAACAACCCCCGCTCTCTCAGACTGTCCTCACAGCAGGGGGATTCCAGTTCTCACATCGCTGTGGTGGCCTTCTTTGGGCCCTCACAGTCTGAGGACTGCTGGGTTTCAGCTGCTGAATCGGACGTGCAGCCCAAGTCGGTGGTTTGGTGTGTGCAGGGGACCGGCCTCGGCCCGTCTGCAGAGCTCCACCTGTTGGCCACCATCGGAGCAGGCTTCCAGAGCGGGCACACCCTCTGGGGAATCGGGAAACTGGGGATCTGCAAGTCTGATGAAAGCTAGAGGGACAGCCCGGTATCCCTGAACAGTTCAAAAGGGTGCCTGGAGGGTAGGGGAGGAAGGGGAATGGGGGTGCCTCTGCTTTGGCTGTAAAGCAAGGAGTGGCTGAAGGGGAAAAGGCACTGACGCCAGCCCTGCGCTGCAGGTATCGACTGGGCTCCCAAAAGCGATCGCATCGTCACCTGCGGTGCAGACCGCAACGCCTACGTCTGGAGTCAGAAGGACGGCGTCTGGAAGCCGACCCTCGTGATCCTGAGGATCAATCGTGCGGCCACCTTCGTGAAGTGGTCTCCCTTGGAGAACAAATTTGCGGTGGGAAGCGGAGCTCGACTCATATCTGTCTGCTACTTTGAATCCGAAAACGACTGGTGAGTCGTTTAGTCTGCCTTTGTACCTTGAGTGTCTGCATGGGAAAGCTAAAGGCTGGGCTGAAAGGCAGCGATTAGGTTACTGTTTTCCTACTTCCTGAAGCCTGCAGGAAACAGCAAGATTGGCCTCAGGAATTCCTTCATGGATTCGAGGAGAGGTGGGGTGGGTTGAAACTACTGAAATTGCTGATTTGGGGAAACTACCCCCAAAATAAAATCACCAGACTAGCTGGGCTTGGGATGGAAGCAGATGAAGCTCTATTTACAAGCAAACTACAGTCTAGAAATGTGAAATGCAATGAATCTGTATAAAACACACAATATATGTACTGTAGATATTTACCATTTATAAACAACACAGAAACTCCTCAGCCCCCCCTGGATGGAACCAGGGAAGCCATTCACCTCCTCCCCTACTCCCTGGAACATGTCCAGAGAAGGGCAACAAAGCTTGTGAGGGGTTTGGAGCATAAAACCTATGAGGAGAGGCTGAAGGAGCTGGGGTTGCTTAGCCTGGAGAAGAGGAGGCTCAGGGGAGACCTTCTTGCTCTCTACAACTACCTGAAGGGATGTTGTAGCCAGGTGGGGGTTGGTCTCTTCTCCCAGGCAAGCAGCACCAGAACGAGAGGACACAGTCTCAAGTTGTGCCAGGGGAGGTTCAGGCTGGAGGTGAGGAAGAAGTTCTTCATAGAAAGAGAGATTTGCCATGGGAAAGTGCTGCCCAGGGAGGTGGTGGAGTCACCATCCCTGGAGGTGTTTAGGAAGAGACTGGATGGGGTGCTTGGTGCCATGGTTTAGTTGGTTAGATGGTGTTGGGTGATAGGTTGGGCTTGATGATCTCAAAGGTCTCTTCCAACCTGGTTAATTCTATTGCAGTCTATTCCATTCTATTCTATTCCCTTCCCTCCTTCCTATTACTTCACACAGTAGTCAAAACAGAGCTAGCCTGGCAAGGCCATGGAAGAGAGGGAGAAGTTGCAAGCAGAAAGGGAAGAGAGAGGAGGAGCTGTTCCTGGCACTGCTCTGTCCCCATTAGCAAGCCAATGAATTGCACAGACCTTATCATTGTTTTTCTTTCGTATCCAATGGTCATTTGTTTCACTTTCAGCCTTTGCAGTCAGGGCCTAGCTAAAGTTTCCCCTTCAAACTGTCACAAGAGGGTTCCCTGCTTGGCTTTGGTGCAGCACCTGAAAGCCTTGGGCTTAGCCTGTTTCCAGGCTGGATGTGTTGGCGTGGCTGTGTTCTGGCTGGCTGCTGTAAGCATATGCTGCCTTTCGAACAGTGCCAGCATTTCTGCAGAGTCAAACATTCTTTTACCACAACTGTATGCTTGGAAAAAAAAAAAGAATGCTTCCTTCTCCACCTCCTTCCAGAATGAATGAAGAAGCCTTGACTTGATTATTTTGGGCCCCTTCTTGTCCTTAGAGAGCTCAAATCTGTCACTTACCTCCAGAGTGGTCTGTTAGACAATGTTAGAGCTCATCCTTTCCTGTTCTGTGTTCAGTGATGTATCTTGTCACAGTTCTAGATTGCAGTCAGGACTGTCACAGATGCTTCCACCATTAATTGTTTTTTCTTCTTTGGTATCCAAATTCAGTGCTTCTGATCTTTAACAGATCTGCATTAGCAGCTGTTTGTGCTGGAGCTACATTTGCCAGAGGTGGAGAGGCAGTGGAACAGGTTGCCTAGAGAAGCTGTGGAGGTTCCAAGCCTGGAAGCATTCAAAGCCAGGCTGGATGTGGCCATGAGCCACATGGAGGAGGTGCCCCTGCCCATGGCAGAGGGGTTGGAACTAGATGATCTTTAAGGTCCTTTGCAACCCAGACCATTCTATGATCTGTAGGTGACATCAGTAATTTGAGGATCTAGTACTTTGGGTTGCATAAAGATACAAACTCACAGGTGTCTGTGCCCACCCTTCTGTGTGCAGTCTTCCACATGGAGCTGGTAGACAATGAGACCATCTGGAAAGTACATTTCAAAGATTGCTTTGGACTTTTATGCTTTCCAACACACTCAGTCATTAACTTTTCCTCTGCCTCACTTGTCTGCAGAAAGAAAGAAACTCTGATGTGTTGAAGACAAATAATTGAACATGATCCTTAGAACTGCTTGTGCCTGATGGAAGTAAATTCAGAGAAAACCCACCTTCATCATCCCAGAGGCCATCAAGTGAAGAGCAGATTTCATTACTGTTGTGTAAACAGTTCAAGCAAACTAAGCCTGCTGAGACAGGCTAATAGTGATGCATTCAACATCAGGAGCACTTTTCAGTGTGCTTGAGGACAAGTGAGGAGTATACCCTGGTCAGATCGTTGACATTTACTTGTGCTTTATAGTTATTGTATTGTTAAGTAGTAGAAAAGTTGATAGGCAAGAAAGATGACTTTAAAACTCTTTGCAAGGAGGTAGAGAGGGCTTGTGCTTAGTGATCTAAGAAAATCATGGTGCTTAGCTCTGTTTCACAAAGCTGAGAGCTCTTGCAGATCAGAGAATCATTTAGGCTCCAAATGGACCTTGAAGATCATTGAGTCCAACCATTGCCTTAGCATTACCAAGTCTGGTGCTAAACCATGCCCCTCAGCACCTCATGTACCTGTCTGTTAAATACCTCCAGGGATGATGACTCAAACACCTTTCTAGACAGCCTATTCCAGGGCTTTACAGCCCTTTCAGGGAAGAAATGGTTCCTCATGTCCAGCCTAAACCTCCCCTGGCACAACTTGAGGCCATTTCTTCTTGTCCCATCCCTTGTTCCTTGAGAGAAGAGACCAACCCCTACCTGGTTCCAGTCTCTTTTCAGGGAGTTATAGGGAATAAGAAGGCCTCTCCTCAGCTTCCTTTTCTCTACACTGAACAACCCCAGTTCCTTCCACTGCTCCTCAGAAGACTTGTGTCCTACACCCTTTACTAGGTTTGTTGCACTTCTTTGGACAAGGTCCAGCAACTCAATGTCCTTCTTGGAGTGAGGGACCCAAAACTGAACCCAGTGTTTGGGGTATGGCCTCACTAGTGCCCAGTAGAGGGGAACAATCACTTCTCTAATCTTGCTGGTCGTGTCTTGTAGGGTGTGAGGGACCAGGCAATTAGTGAGCAAAATGCACATGAAGGAGTTCTGTCTGATGCCTTATGAAAATGAGCTGGAAGAGGAACAGGGCTGAGGTGAAGGGATATTTAACAGGAGTTTGTTTATAGTGTTTAAAAGATTAATTTAACTAATAAAGTTCACAGACTCCACAGGGTGAAAGGCTGGGGCTCTGAGCAACCTGCTCCAGCTGAAGATGTCCCTGCTGACTGGAGGGGGCTTGGGCTAGATGACCTTGAAAGGTCCCTTCCAACCCTAACCATTCATAGTATCATAGTATCAGTCAGGATTGGAAGAGACCACAAGGATCAGCTAGTTCCAACCCCCCTGCCATGGGCAGGGACACCTCACACTAGATCAGGCCAGAGCCTCATCCAGCCTGGCCTTAAACACCTCCAGGGACGGTGCCCCAACCACCTCCCTGGACAACCCATTCCAGGGCTTCACCACTCTCATGGGGAAGAACTTCCTCTTCACCTCCACCCTGAATCTCCCCACCTCCAGCTTCATTCCATTCCCCCTAGTCCTGTCACTCCCTGATATCCTGAGCAGTCCCTCCCCAGCCTTCTTGTAGCCCCCTTCAGATACTGGAAGGCCACAATGAGGTCACCTGGGAGCTTTCTCTTCTGCAGACTGAACAGCCCCAACTCCTTCAGTCTGTCCTCATAGGACATTCTGTGGCAGTGTGTGTTTTATGAAGTGCTGTGTTCACTCATTGGCAAGGGCTGATCTTTTTGAGGAGTACTCCATGGATTTGGGGGAGTCTGGTGGAATACCTTCAACTTGATCTCTTTTAATTTAGGTGGGTGAGCAAGCACATCAAAAAGCCCATCCGCTCCACTGTCCTTAGCCTGGATTGGCACCCCAACAACGTTCTGCTGGCTGCAGGATCCTGTGACTTCAAATGCAGGTGAGAGAAAAATAAAGCAGCTGTAAATCAGCTTGGATTAGTGGTTCAGGGTAGTAGCATGAGCACGCTGAGCATGGATTTGCTATCAAAGTAGAGGCTGGCTCATTGCACACTGTTGTTGTTACCAAAATAAAATACCCAGCCTGAGAAACTTTGGCTTTGGTGCCCCTGCAGGAAGACTTTGGGCTGCCAGCATGTATCTGCTGAGGGGCAAGCCTCAGTGTGATGGACTGGTGGTTTCTTTACTAGCAGTACACAGAAGTAGTGTTACTATGCACACACTGAGTGCTGAGATCTCGTTGTCAGGCTGAAATTAGACTAGTGGGTGCTGTCTTGTAGAACACCAACACTAAAAAGCAGTATCCTAATGGTGCAGTTCCAAAATTCAGACTAACTTGGCACTTCCAAAGGTGCTGTCTCACCTCTTCCTTCCCTGAGTCACTTCTTTTCTCCCCCTTGCCCAAGCCAGCCTTAATGTCCTTGCGGGCCCGTGGTGAGCAGGGTTAAGGCATTGATCCACCCAAAACTCAATGCAACAAAGCATGGGTTTGAGGGGCATTAGAAAAGAATTGCTGGTAAAAGCAGCTGTCCATGTGATGTGGATGGAGTAAACTTCCAAACTGCTTGTGAAATTACACCTGAAGTCCTGCAAGTTGCTGTGTGCTGGGTGATGGAGTCGCGGCAGTGAAGTCTGCTTGGGAAGCTGCCTGCAGAGTGGCTGACTTGAGTTCACATTTTACTTAATCACTTGTACCTTGCAGGCTGATGAAAGCTCCTTTTCTTACATTCTTTATGTAATAGGGCAATTTTTAAGCTCCTAAGTGTGTACTAAGAATGACTAAGAAAGGAGTGGGAAGGGGAGGTGGGACTAACCGTTCCATTCCTTATTTCAGAATGAAGCCCGTGCATCTGAATCCTCTCCTTTGATAGCTTTTTTTGTGTAAGGACAGGCATCAGATGGAAGCTGGGAAGAAGAGGAGAGTCTCCCTTTCCTGCCTGAGCTCTGGCTTTCTTTAGATGAACTGTTTGTTCACTGCCTTTCACAAAAGCTGTGATGTAAAACATCCTCACATGGAAATCTTTTCATGTGTGTTCATAAAGCATCTCAGGTCAGCTGAGAGAGAGAGAGAGAGGGGTGGGTGGGTGGCTGGATGGATCTGTTACTTTAGACTTAGTTCCTTTGTCTCCCAGGCTTGTTAATGCACACTGCATCCCCAATGACCTCCTCTTTCCTGTTTTGATTTAGAAGATAGATTCACAGCGTTTGCTGCTCAGTGTAATTTGATTAGGTTATTTTCCCCTTTGTTGGCAGGAAGTCAAGGTGTGATGCAATCATGTCCCAGGAGCATCCTCTGGAAGACTTGTTTAATCTCTTGTTTCCTATCAGAAAAAGTCATTCTGTCCTGACTCTTACTTCTCTGGAAATGGGGGAATTCTTTGGAGGCAAAAAAATCCTGGCTCTTAGTTTTAAACATTTGGGGAGATGTTCTGCTCTTCCTTAACATTGTTTTTTAGGATGAGTTACTTAATAATTTTGCTGCTTTTATCCTAGGAATCTCCATAGGAAAACATTAAAGAAAGGAAAAGTAGTGGGGATTGGCTGAAGTTAATGCTGGGGGAAAACTTCAACCCCCACACACACTTGGTTTGGGGAAGAAAGCCCCATGCAGAGCTACAGGCTGGGGTCAGAGTGGCTGGAGAGCAACCAGGCAGAGAGGGACCTGGGGGTACTGGTCGATGGTAGGCTGAACATGAGCCTGCAGTGTGCCCAGGCAGCCAAGAGGGCCAATGGCATCCTGGCCTGCATCAGGAACAGTGTGGCCAGCAGGAGCAGGGAGGTCATTCTGCCCCTGTACACTGCACTGGTTAGGCCACACCTCGAGTGCTGTGTCCAGTTCTGGGCCCCTCAGTTTAGGAAGGAGGTTGACTTGCTGGAATGAGTCCAGAGAAGGGCAACAAAGTTGGTGAGGGGTTTGGAACACAAGCCCTATGAGGAGAGACTGAGGGAGCTGGGATTGCTTAGCCTGGAGAAGAGGAGACTCAGGGGTGACCTTATCACTCTCTACAACTACCTGAAGGGAGGTTGTAGCCAGGTGGGGGTTGGTCTCTTCTCCCAGGCAGCCAGTACCAGAACAAGAGGACACAGTCTCAGGCTGCGCCAGGGGAAGTTCAGGTTGGATATTAGGAAGAAGTTCTATACAGAAAGAGTGATTGCCCATTGGAATGGGCTGCCCAGGGAGGTGGTGGAGTCACCATCACTGGAGTGTTCAGGAGGAGACTTGCTGGGGTGCTTGGTGCCATGGGTTAGCTGTTTGGGTGGTTTGGATTGGTTGATGGGTTGGACACGATGATCTTGAAGGTCTCTTCCAGCCTGGTTTGGTTTATTCTAAATAAAGAGAAAGCAAATCATGAAAGAATATTCTCTTTGCTAAACATTGAAGACAGAGCTCTGGAATTCCAGTTCCAGGGAGTGTTCAGTTGCCTGTTACAGACAGAGAGATCTGGACCTGAATGATGGATCTGTTCTGATAGCTGGTTCTGAAGAAAATTAGGAGTGGGTCTGCCAGAACCGCTGGCAGCTGATGAACAGCAAGCGGGAGACGTTGTGGAAAAGGTTGGAGGGCAGAAGAGGCTCCAAGCTGATGGGTGTTCAGGGGAGGTTTTGTGGTGGCTGGCCTGGATGAGCTGCTCTTAACTTTGTCTTTAGAAATATGTGTCTGCAAATCCAACAGCCCCACACAGGTGTGAGGTTTTATGTTCTTGCTGGAACAGCGTTGCTGTGGGAATGAAAGTCATTTCCCTGTGTTCTTTCAGGACTGGGGCCCTCAAGCTGGGGTGATTTTTGGTTTTAGAAGAGAGGCTTTAACAAAGGAAAAAACCTTCTTTTTAACTAGCAGCTATCTACAGGGTCTTCACTGCTCAGAACTGGCTTTTCTGCCCTGTGTCAAAGGCTGTTGCTTTAACCAGCTTGCCCCGTTTCCATACATTAAGAGAACTGGCTCTGTGAAATGAAGTTTGTTGAAGGATTATCATTAGCTTATATTTAAACTGAGAGAGAGCCAAATATAAATTCATGCTTAATTCTCCACAAATCTGTCCCTGCTCTAGCTGCAGCTCAAGCCCTTCTCCTTCCAAGTGAGCAGCTTTGGTGGAGTAAGCTGAATGTAGGTATTTTTTTCAAGTGCATACCCTACATGTGGAAAGGATTTGACAAACAGGGAGGAGGGGGAGCAGCATTTCCTTCAGATCTCCAAAAGAATTCCTTTTTGGCTTTGACTGTAACCATGAATATTTCATCAGGAGTTTTTGGGTTACACTGGAATGCTTCTCTGGTAGTAGAAGTGGTGTAGCTAGCTCGCTGCCTCCTCCTGCTCAATGGACTCTAATCCTATGGTGGTGACGTCCCCCTAACTTCCATGGCAACAGGCAAGAACACCATACTGTGGCATGTCTGAATCATGCCAGAGGAATCTGATGAAAGGGGGAGGCTTTCTATTTAAACATATCTTGAAAATTAGAGTGCTGGGGAGAAAAAAAAAACAAACCAACACAACCCAACCACCAGAAAGCAACAAACCCAACCTACAAAAATATTGTGGGGCTCTCAGGTTTTCAAGGCATCCTTCCAGTGCTGAGAACAAAAGTGGCTCAGGGTTCTTTTGCTGGCATTTGAACATCAGTTTTCTGCCTTTGAAATCCTGCTGGAAAGTGAAAGCTCTTGGAGAGTGGGTAATTTTGGAGGTGTTTGTATTAGCTTCTAATTGCACAGTGTGGCCCTGGCTTTTCCCTGACTGGGGGATTGACTCTCAAAGAGTTATCAGCACCCGAGAAAGGATGAAAGGGAAACGTTAGCAGAGGGGAAAAGGCAGTGACAATGGATGTTTTGTGCCACCTTCTGGAAAAAAAAAGAAGGAAGGAGAGAGATACAAGAAAAGCATTTAGGAGAAACCTGTACCTGTAGCACCTTTTGTACTTGTGCTTTCTCTCTGTGCACTGAAGCTTCCCACAGCAGTGCTTTGATGTTGAAAGACACTGTGGTGCTTGATTTGGGTAGAATGAGAATGCTGCTCTATCTGCAGCTCCCAAGAGGTGTTTTTTTCTCCTGTCTTTGGGCATGCTTGTGGTGGGTTTAGGAATTACCCACACAGCATAAATATGGAGAATGACCCCCAAAATAAATGACCAGCCTAGCTCAGAAGGTTTGGAAGAGAGGATGTGTCTGCAGCACATGCCTTATGAGGAGAGGCTGAGGGCCCTGGGGCTTTTTAGTCTGGAAAAGAGAAGACTCAGAGGGGATTTAATAAATGTTCTTCTTAAACTGAGGGGCCCAGAACTGGACACAGGACTCAAGGTGCAGCCTAACCAATGCAGAGTCCAGGAGCACAATGACCTCCCTGCTCCTGCTGACCACACTATTCCTAATGCAGGCCAGGATGCCATTGGCCTTCTTGGCCACCTGGGCACACTGCTGGCTCATGTGTAGGCAGCTGTCAATCAGCACCCCCAGGTCCCTTTCTGTTTGGCAGCTCTCAGCCACTCCGACCCCAGCAAGGGACTAGAGGGAATGGAGCAAAACTAGAAGTGGGGAGATTCTGACTGGAGGTTAGGAAGAAGTTCTTCCCCATGAGGCTGGTGAGAGACTGGCGCAGGTTGCCCAGGGAGGTGGTGGAAGCCTCAGCCCTGGAGGTTTTTAATGCTAGGCTGGACGTGGCTGTGAGCAACCTGCTGTAGTGTGAGGTGTCCCTGCCCATGGCAGGGGAGCTGGAACTGGCTGAGCCTTGGGGTCCCTTCCAGCCCTGCCAATTCTCTGATACCCATGCTGAAATCTTTTCATTTTTTTTGTTTTTATTTGCAGGGTGTTTTCTGCTTACATTAAGGAAGTGGATGAAAAGCCAGCCAGTACCCCCTGGGGCTCCAAAATGCCTTTTGGGCAGCTGATGTCGGAGTTTGGGGGCGCCGGGAGCGGCGGCTGGGTGCACAGCGTCAGCTTCTCGGCCAGCGGGAACCGCCTGGCCTGGGTCAGTCACGACAGCACTGTCTCGGTTGCTGATGCCTCCAAAAACATGATGTGAGTATCTCCTGGCTCTTAGCTGTGTGCCAGAGGAGGGAGCAGCACGTGGAAGGTTGGGCTTGCAGCAGGGAGACCTGTGGCTGCTGTTTCCTCCCCGTAGATTGCAGGAGGCTCCTGAAGGCCTGCATGGATAAGGTGGATTCTGGAATTGGAGATGATAATCAATTAAGTTTTTTATCACAGTTCTTCAGGGAGGTCATAGTCAACTGATTTTGGAGGGGGGGAAGAAAGGGCATTTGATCCAAAAACCCCCAAACATTCCACTCTAGTGGTTGGGGGGGACAATATTTCCTTGTAAATGGATTGAAGAGGCTCCAGAAGCCTGCTCAGGCCATAACTAAGCCCAAATCCCCAACTAGGATTTGGAAAACAAGTTGTCAGCTTCATGAGATGTTCATTTCCACTGCTGCCCTTCAGACCCTGCTGCTGCAAGGCTTCAAGTTCCACCCTCCAGTCCAAGAAGATATTTTTATTAAGAGTTTCTCCTTCTGCTCCTCATCTGGAGCTGAAGAACATCTTAGTGTTTGTGGCTTTTGAACTGTGTGCTGGGAGCAGAGATCTCTGGTGGATCACCCAGGCTTCCTTTTGAATTCTGCTTCTGGTGGTTGCAGAAGCATTGGTGCTTGGCTGGAAGCATCATGAAGTATCAGATGTTCTACAATTCCTCTCTTACTTGTTATAAAATCACAAAAGTTGACTTAATATAACATGTAGGCTTTTTTCCTCCTGCAAAGATGATGTCAAGCACTACAGCATCAAGTGGTTTCTTAATATGGCAATGAAGTGCATGGCTTCAGCAATTTGAACCTTTCTGGGGAGCATTCTGTATAAGCTCTTGCCACTCTTTCCACACAGCCTTTCATCTGGAGTATTTCAGGTTTGGTACAGATCTTCCAGGACACTTCCACTGCCTTAAAGCTTTCTGTTACAAGTTACAGCCTTCTGGTGTCACCTCAGTACTGCTGAGCTACACTGACTTCTCTTCCAGTGATCCATGTGTGGGAATGGTCTTCAAGTTTTGGGGGTTGTGAGCCAAAGATGAGAGGTTTCCATTAAGTCCTCTAACAAATGTTCTTGTGTTCAGGGTTTCACAGCTGAAAACAGAGTTCCTCCCACTGCTGAGCGTGTCCTTTGTCTCTGAGAACAGTGTGGTGGCAGCTGTAAGTCTCTGTTGTTTCTCTTGGTAGAGTTGTGGTTTGGAGAGGGAGAAACACCATTAGTTACAGTTGGTAGTATGCAAACTTCCCCAGAGCATCAGTCATTGTATTTCTGCAGTTAACAGCAGCAGAAGAATGAACTGGTGATTGTTGCTTCATAGAAGGGTCCAGGCCAGAAGGGACCTCCAAAGCTCATCCAGTCCAACCTCCCCACAGCCAGCAGGGACATCCCCAACTAGAGCAGGTTGCCCAGGGCCTTGTCAAGCCTTACCTTGAATATCTCCAGGGAGGAGGCCTCCACCACCTCCCTGGGCAACCTGCTCCAGTGTTCCACCACCCTCATAGTGAAGAACCTCTTCCTGATGTCCAGTTTAAATCTGCCCTTCTCTAGTTTGAAGCCAGTGCCCCAGGCTGTTGTAAACAGTCTCGCTCCATCCTTCCTGTAGCCCCCTTCTGATACTGGCAGGCTGCTGTTAGGTCTCCCCTGAGCCTCCCCTTCTCCAGGCTGAATACTCCCAGCTCCTTCAGCCTGTCCTTGTAGCAGAGGTGCTCCAACCCCCTGAGCATTTTCATGGCCCTCCTCTGGACCCTCTCCGTCAGGTCCCTGCTTGTGTTTCCTAGAATTGTAGAATGATTTGAACTGGAAGGGACCTTAAAGATCATCTAGTTCCAACCCCCCTGCCATGGGCAGGGACCCCTTCCACTAGTCCAGGCTGCTCAGGGCCCCCTCCAGTCTGATTTTAAACGCTTCCACAGCTGGAACCCCCGCAACATCTCTGGGCAACCCGTCCTAGCCTCTCACCGCCCTCGTGGGAGAAGAGCTTCTTTCACAGTCTCACAGTATGACTGAGGTTGGAAATGACCTCAAGGATCACCGAGTCCAACCTATCAACACAGACCCCATGACTAGACCATGGCACCAAGTGCCACGTCCAATCCCCTCTTGAACACCTCCAGGGACGGTGACTCCACCACCCCCTGGGCAACCGGTTCCAATGCCGAATGACTCACTCGGTGAAGAACTTCCTCCTCACCTCAAGTCTAAACCTCCCCTGGCACAGCTTGAGACTGTGTCCTCTTGTTCTGGTGCTGGTTGCCTGGGAGAAGAGACCAACCCCTTCCCACCTACAACCACCTTTCAGGTAGTTGTAGAGGGCAATGAGGTCACCCCTGAGCCTCCTCTTCTCCAGGCTAAACAATCCCAGCTCCCTCAGCCTCTCCTCATAGGGCTTGTGTTCAAGGCCTCTCCCCAGCCTTGTTGCCCTTCTCTGGACACCTTCAAGTGTCTTAATGTCCTTCTTAAACTGAGGGGCCCAGAACTGGACACAGGACTCAAGGTGTGGCCTAACCAAAGCAGAGTCCAGGGGCACAATGACTTCCCTGCTCCTGCTGGCCACACTATTCCTAATGCAGGCCAGGATGCCATTGGCTTTCGTGGCCACCTGGGCACACTGCTGGCTCATATTCAGGCGGCTGTCAATCAGCACCCCCAGGTCCCTCTCTGTTTGGCAGCTCTCAGCCACTCTGACCCCAGCCTGTAGCTCTGCATGGGATTGC
This sequence comes from Melanerpes formicivorus, assembly GCF_026170545.1. Lineage (NCBI taxonomy): Eukaryota > Metazoa > Chordata > Aves > Piciformes > Picidae > Melanerpes > Melanerpes formicivorus. The sequence goes on along the minus strand of NW_027142366.1, from coordinate 2,895,337 downwards.
CGTAGCCAAAGTGCAGCACTCGGCACTTGGACTTGTTGAATGGCATTTCCCTGACATGCTTTCATGGGGTTTGCCTGCAGGGCCATGACTGCTGCCCTATGCTCTTCAACTGTGATGAGCGTGGCCTGCTGAGCTTCGTCTCCAAGCTGGACATCCCCAAGCAGAGCATCCAGCGCAACATCTCCGCCATGGAGCGCTTCCGCAACATGGACAAGAGAGCCACCACCGAAGACCGCAACACCACCCTGGAGACGCTGCACCAGAACAGTATAACGTGAGTGGCCCAGGCCCCTGCTGCAGGAGGAGGCAACGCTGCCTTTTGGGGTCCCAGGATGTGCTGCACACCCCTCTGGGCCAGATCAGATGGGGTTGGTTCCTGGCATCCCGCTTCACTTCAGTCTGTCACTGAGAGCCGTCTGTTCCTAGGCCGTGTGTGGAAGCTGGTGAAGCCAATCATTAACGTGGCAGGCATGCTGCTGCTGCTTGCTTGTGTCTGGTGTGTTCTGTGGCTTGAGCACAGGTTACTTTATCAAATGTGCAGACACTTCTCAAGAGCCAGCTAGCACTGTGCAGAATCTGGTAGGCAAAATTCACCGCTGTCACAGAACCGCAGCGTGGTGGGGGGAGGTCAGAAGGGCCCTCTGGAGATCATCCAGCCCAACCCCCCTGCTGAAACAGGGTCAACCAGAGCAGGTTGGAATCATAGAATCAATAATAGAATCAATAAGGTTGAAAAAGACCTCAGAGATCATCAAGTCCAGCCTATTACCTAACACCTCATGACAACTAAACTATGGATTCAAGCGCCACATCCGATCCTTTTGTGAACACCTCCAGGGATGGTGACTCCACCACCTCCCTGGGCAGCACATTCCAATGGCAAATTACTCCTTCTGAGAAGAATCTCTTCCTAACATCCACCCTAAACCTCCCCTGGTGCAGCTTGAGGCTGTGTCCTCTTGTTCTGGTGCTGGGTGCCTGGGAGAAGAGACCAACCCCCAGCTGGATACAACCTCCCTTCAGGGAGTTGTAGACAGCAATGAGGTCTCCTCTGAGCCTCCTCTTCTCCAGGCTAACTCAGGTTGCCCAGGATCACAACATCCAGGCAGCTTTGGAGTCTCTCCAGAGAAGGAGACTCCACAACATCTCTGGGCAGCCTGCTTCAGGGCTCCAGCACCCTCACAGCAAGGAGGTTTTCTCTCCTGTTCAGTTGGAACCTCCCATATTCTAGTTTGTGCCTGTGTTGCCCCTTGTCCTTTTGCTGGGCACCACTGAAGAGTCTGGCCCCATCCTTTTGCTCCCTACCCCTTAGCTACTGCTAAGCATTGAGAAGATCCCCTCTCTCAATCTTCTCCAGGTTAAACAGCCCCAGGTCTGAGCCTCTCCTCATCACAGAGATGCTCCAGTCCCTGTGAAGAGGTGCTCCAGACTGACTGAGAGCAGTCTGGCCCCAGCCTGTTGTTTCCTGTTGTATTTATTCATCAAAAGGATTGATTCAGACTAATCAAGTAAAGTATCCCTGCATTTAAAAGAGTGCCTGAGCCCAGAGGATGCTGTCAGTGCTGAAGCAGTTTGTCTCTCCTGAAGGGAAATGTCTAGGCCTTGGCCTCCAAGTGATAAAAGCTTTCACCGTCCTTCATTCCTGGCTTATGGCTCTGAAGCGTTGTACCAGCAACCTAGCACAAGCTCTGCTAGGCTCATGGCTCCCTTTTGAGAGAGTAGGAGTTGAATTCACCCCAGATTTGGCAGCTGTCTGGCTCTCTGGGCTGGGTGTCTGTGTCACAGCTCTCCCTCTCTGCTTTCAGCCAAGTGTCTATTTATGAGATAGACAAACGAGACTGTCGCAAGTTCTGCACCACCGGCATCGACGGAGCCATGACCATCTGGGACTTCAAGGTACACCTTTCCTCTCCTGCCCTCCTGATGCCCACCTGGGGGTGGGGCTGGGGTTTGGGACCTTGGGCTCAGCAGGTTTTGCTAGCTGTAGGAGATCCAGACTGGAAGGCTCAGGAACTCCATAAGGAAGAGGGATGCAGGATCCAGCAGGAAGGCAGATACACTTTGTTCAGCAGATGGTGCTAATCCAGACTTAATTTGTAAGAGAATCACTTCATGTCCCTGTAGGAGGGAGTCACATTCATTCTTTCCTTCTCCAGCCCTCTACCTCAGCCACAATCAGGCTGAAATAATCAGTAGGACAAGACCTGCTGCCCCTTCTGGCATCCATCCCTTTGGATTCTGTTTACTGCAGGTCGTGGTCCTGCCCTCTCATAATTAACTCAGCAAAGTAATAAGAAATGACCTCAATCAGAAAATGCAGTGCTGGAAACCCTGAAAGGATTTGATAATGAATGGCAGGGCTTGCTTTGTGGAGGACTGGCCAACAGAGGTCTCTGCTGGCCACCCCAAGCTGCTGAAAGCTGGCCACTGCCTGTGGGAAAAGAGTAGATGCTCTGTAATGCCACAAAGCTCTGAGGGAGCAGGAGCCAGACAAGGAACCAAGGTGATGCATAGAACGGTCCAGGCTGGAAGGGGCCTCCCAGGGTCATCCAGTCCAACCTCCCCATAGTCAGCAGGGATATCCCCAACTAGACCAGGCTGCTCATGGAGCCTCACCTTGAATATCTCCAGGGAAGAGGCCTCAACCACCTCCCTGGGCAACCTGTTCCAGTGTCTCACTGCCTTCATAGTGAAGAACTTGTTCCTGACATCCAATCTGAATCTGCTCTTCTCCAGCTTAAAGCCATTGCCCCCCATTCTGTCCCTGCAGGCCTTTGCAAACTGCTTTACTGCACTTTCAGGGTGGGGTAGTTTTAGGCTATGCCTTTAAAATTTTTCCCCAGATCTTGAGCAGAAAAGTAGCAAAATGGAAAGAAATCACCATTGGGGGTGGAAAAAAGGAACATAAAGATAATCCTAAACAGTCCCTTTGGAGAGATACCTACCCTAAGAGTGGTTGTACCAGTCCTGTGGTAGAGATCTCTCCAGTGGGATTGGTTGTACCAATCCTGTGGTAGAGATCTCTCCAGTGGGATTGGTTGTATCAGCCTTGTGGTAGAGATCTCTCCAGTGGGATTGGTTGTACCAATCCTGTGGTAGATATCTCTCTCCAGTGGGACTGGTTGTACCAATCTTCTGATAGAGATCTCTGCAGTGGGATTGGTTGTACCAGTCCTGTGGTAGGTATCTCTCCAGTGGGACTGGTTGTACCAATCTTGTGGTAGAGATCTCTCCAGTGGGACTGGTTGTACCAATCTTGTGGTAGAGATCTCTCCAGTGGGATTGGTTGTACCAATCCTGTGGTAGGTATCTCTCCAGTGGGATTGGTTGTACCAATCCTGTGGTAGAGATCTCTCCAGTGGGACTGGTTGTACCAGTCCTGTGGTAGGTATCTCTCCAGTGGGATTGGTTGTACCAATCCTGTGGTAGAGATCTCTCCAGTGGGACTGGTTGTACCAATCCTGTGGTAGGTATCTCTCCAGTGGGATTGGTTGTACCAATCCTGTAGTAGAGATCTCTCCAGTGGGACTGGTTGTACCAATCCTGTGGTAGAGATCTCTCTCCAGTGGGATTGGTTGTACCAATCTTATGGTAGAGATCTCTCCAGTGGGACTGGTTGTACCAGTCCTGTGGTAGGTATCTCTCCAGTGGGACTGGTTGCACCAATCTTATGGGAAGGGAATCATTAGCAATTAAACTCATTGCATGAGTTTAAATGGGACCACTAGAGTGGTGTCTGGCTTTCCAGCATGAGTCTGCTCTTGGGTTTTCAGGGATCTGCCTCTTTTTACCTTATCATCAGCATTTACACTGGGCCAGTGGATGCTACAGCAGGTTGGGATTAAGATTCTCTCTCATTCTCTCCCTCTCTCTCAAGACCTTAGAGTCCTCCATTCAAGGTCTACGAATCATGTGAGGATGGATTCCCACCACCTAGCAGGACAGACTGCTTGCCAGCTCCCACATCTGCACAGACCCCCCCTCTAAGGAGGGAGGAGGAAGAGGTGGAATGTTTGGAAACACTGAGAGGGAGGGGGAAAAAAAAAACAAGAAGAAAACAAAACAAAACAAAACTTGGCAGAGTTTCTTTGGAGTCTCACTTTGGTGCCATGTGTTGGTTTCAAATCAGCTGTGATTGTTCCTTTCTCATTCTGGTTTGGTTTTTTTTTTGGTTTGGTTGTTTTGGGTTTGGTTTGGTTGGTTGGTTGTTTTCATTCCATTCTTTACCAAAGCTGCTCCTTAAGTAGTTTATTGCAGGAAGTTCTGAATCACTAACTTAAAAGGGGAATTTTATGTAAATTGTCTGCTAGAAATAATAATAATGATGATTAAAAAGAGAAAAACTGATTTTTTTTGGGGGGGGGAGGTTTGGTTTGGTTTGATTATTTGGTGCTCATTAGCAGTGGTTAAAAATGGGCTGGTAAGGGAAGGAACTCTGAGAGGGTTGGGGGGGGATGGGGAAAAAACCCTGCACTGGTGGCCTTAAACCAGGCAAAGTGGTTTAAGGCCACAAATATGGGAAAGTTCTGTTTTAACTGAGGGGGTTTCTTAATGAAGCTGGCAGGTGAAGACCTGGAGTTGTGATGCTCTGGCTGTGAAGCTCCAGCTGGGCTTCTTTCAGGGCACTTGTCCCCTCCAGGTGATGATTCTGGAGGGTGAAGAGTTCTGGAGGATGAAGAGTTCTGGAGGATGGAGAGTTTTGTCCCTGCTGCTCTTCAGTTCTCTCTGCCTGGGGTTTCAAGCCACTAAAATTAGCAGATTAACCCCAGTGGCTCTTCTATTGTCCATTTAGTGGGGCACAGCTTCCTGCAAGTGAATGCCCAGGATTGTTTGGAGTTCCTTTTTAGGCTTTGCACAAAGGCCTCTCACAGTGCAGTGCCCAGGACAGAGGGTGGAAGCTGCGTGTGGAAAGCGAGGCAGGAATCTGCTTGAGCCACTTCTTAGCAGGACAAATGACAAGCCAATCCCTTTGTGAAGTCCTTGAAGCCACACAGGCCCCCAGGGTGTGTAGGAGCTGAGTGCTCAGCCCATAAGAATCTGTGTTTTAATGAGTGGTGGAGAAATGAAGCCCATTTAGGGGTGCCAGCGTGGTCTGGCTTCTGCACAGATCCTTTGTCTCTAGGTGACTCTACCTCCAGGTCAGTTCTGAGCCTTGGTACCTCACAGAGGCAATTGACATAACTTACTTTACTCACAGGGTCTAGTTACTCTTAGGTGTGTGGCTGCCTTGAGGCTGTGCTCTGGAGGGATTGTCTGGCTCACAGCTTTGCTTTACAAGGTTTAAGACTTCTTCATTTCTGTTGAAAATGCAGAAGTGTCAAAACAAAAAAGCCCCAACCCAACCCAATGACTAAATTTACCACTTCCTCTGGAACCAGAGTGGCTTCATACACTGCCTGCTTCTCAGCTCTGAGCAGCTGGAAAGGGAGGGTGGAAGGTGAGCTCTCAGAGATGACCTCTTGTCCTGCTCCAAGTGAGCCATGGTCATAGAATCAGAGAATTGTTAGGGCTGGAAGGGACCTCAAGGCTCAGCCAGTTCCAACCCCCCTGCCATGGCCAGGGACACCTCACACTACAGCAGGTTGCTCACAGCCACCTCCAGCCTGGCTGCAAACACCTCCAGGGATGAGGCTTCCACCACCTCCCTGGGCAACCTGTGCCAGGCTCTCACCACCCTCATGGGGAAGAACTTCTTCCTCACAGCCAATCTGAATCTCCCCATTTCTAGTTCTGCTCCATTCCCCCCAGTCCTATCCCTCCCTGACACCCTCAAAAGTCCCTCCCCAGCTTTCTTGTAGCCCCCTTCAGATACTGGAAGGCCACAATTAGGTCTCCTCAGAGCCTTCTCATGGTCACCATGGTGCTGGATCATTTTCAGGTGCAGCACTGGTTGCCTGCAGAGCATGAACTGTTGTGACAGTTCCTTCAGGCTTTCTTCTGTCTCCCACCTTCCTCCTCTGGCAGTTTGCAATTTCCTCTCCCTTCTAAACATAAAGCAATGAACATTTAACCTCTACTCTTGCAGCACAGTGACCTGATGAGTACCATGGTTGTGGTGGGGGTGGGTCTATGAGCTGCAGTATGATGCTAAAGGAGCTGAGTGTCTTCTGAATTGCCTTGGCAGATGAAGAGGGGAGAAGGGGGTTTGGCTTTACCCATCTCCATACGTCCTGTTAGATGCTTATAGCTCACAGCCAGTAATGGTTTGGTTTCTGAAGTCCCTTTTGAAAGTGTGGTGGTTTATTTCCAAAGGCTTTTTAAAAAGGAAAAGGGGCTGGGGGAAAGTAAAGTGGTGGGGGGGGAAATAGAGTGGAGGGAATGGATCCCTGAATGTTTATGCCTTGTGCTTTTTTCTGTGTGAAAGAGCTGGGGAAGGTGAAATGAGCCCCCTGGCTCTGCAAACCCAGCAAGCTGAGGTCTGCTGGAGCTGCTTGTGGTTACCACCTGAGAGAAGTGTGCAGGGTGGAAGTCTGAGAACAGGATAGAGTAGAATGAACCAGGTTGGAAAAGACCTTTGAGATCATCGAGTCCAACCCAGCACCCAGGAGGACAGATGGGAGGAGGAGGAGCGAGCAAGGGGAATACAACCAACCATCATTCAAGGCATACTTCAGGCTCATGCACATGTGAGGGTGGGGATGGTGGCTCCCTGGGTTCCCAGGCTCTGCTCTGGGAGGACACTCTGCTACCAGCCCTCCTGCAGTGCCTGTCAGCCAGGGGGAGGGTGGGTGGTTGCTTTGCCTCTCACCGTTTCCTTGGTGGCCTCCCCCGCCTCCGGGGCTGTCCTTTGTGTCCCCTGTGGGTGAGGATTCAGGGCTGTGTTTAGCTAACCACAGCCACAGCTTCTGTGTGCTGGGCTCAGGGTGCCTTTGAAAAGAGCTGTTCACAGGCAAGCTCCTTGCAGCCTAAATTACAGGGTAGCTGCTTCCTGCGTGTGCTCAGCCCTGCAGTCTGTTGGGGGCAGGAGATGTGGCTCTGCACAAGCAGGGATGCCAAGGGCTGTGCACCAGAGCCTGCCCCAAAGCCTCCCCAGCTTCTAAATGGGTTGCTGCTGCTTTTCATGCCCTCTGCTCCACCTCCAAGGTAAAACCCACCCTGTTGTGTCTCCTCAACATCTGTGCACTGAGGTTGTTCCTCTGCAGCCTTTCAAGCATCAGAAGACAACCTGCACTGGGTGCAGGAGGCTCCTCCTGAAGAGGTGACAGAGCCCTGGATCAGGCTGCTCAGAGAGGTTCCAACCCTGCCTGAACGTTGTGATCCTGGGCACCCTGCTGTGGGTGCCCTGCTTTGGCAGGGATGCTAGATGAGATCATCTCCAGAGGTCCCTTCTGCCCCCCACCATGCTGGGATGCTGGGAAAATGGAGGCAAAAGCAGGCAAAGGATGTAGCCAAACCTTGGGTCTGATCTGGAAAGAGACCAGGAGGGCTGAGGCTTCATCCCTGACCCCACAGCGCTGGCTCAGTCCCCTGGGGGAAACCAAAGCCGTGTTCCAAAGCAGCACGTCCCCAGCAGGGGCAGCTCGCTGCGAGCGTCAGCACAGGCTCCGAGAGGAGCCCCAGCAGGAGCAGCCGCGGGACCGGAGGGGAGGAGGATGTGATGGCAGAGAAGAAACTGCTCTGCAGGCAGCGCTGGGCTGATGCTTTCCCCTCCCTTCTCTCAAGAGCTCATCCCAGCTCCTGCTGCAGAAGTGAAGCTGCTCTGTCCTTCAGCACATCTCCACCTGAAGGGACCTGATGTGCAGGGCGCTGGTCTCCTGTCCTGGGTCTTTGATCCAGGCAGGTGAGAGCTGCTGGCCCTGGTGCAGGAGGCAGTGGTCAGGTACCTAGAAAGCCTGAACCTGGTGAGGAGAAGAGGCAGAGCAGCTTGCAGCCAAATGAGGACTAGAGCAAACGTGCAGGCAGCAGGAAAGCCACAGCCTGTACTCGTGTGGGAGCTGTGTCCCTCTTGCTGCGAGCCTTGGGGTGAGGTTGGACCCTGCAATGGGCAAAGTGCTGCTGGAGGATGAGGCAGCTCACTGCTTCCATGAGGGATTTAAACCACTACAGAGACTTGCTGCAAGCCAGAGCTGCAGAGCCCACTCTCTGAGGACATCTCAGGATCCCCACGTGTGTCTGCTGGGCTTATGGCAACAGGCATGAAGGGAAGAGTGGCTAACAGACCTGAGAACCAAGGGAGTGTTGAGCTGGCTGCTCAGTGCCCTCCTGCAGAGCCTTTATCTGCGGCTGACCCCCTCTCACGGGGCTATAATGTGCAGCTCAACAGACAGGAGGTCATTGTGTCCATGTCCTGCAGCTGAGAAACCTCATCAGGGTCCTGCCCTCCCTGTGCAAGCACCTGAAGTGCTGCTGTCCTGCTTCTGTGAGTAACCTGGGGAGGAAAAGGGTGAGTGCATCCCTCCAGGAGTGACTCTGCAGCCCATCTCTCCTTCCCAGCACTCCCAGCAGGAGCTGAGCGCCTTGGAGTTACCCTGGCTGGCTGGGAATGGGATAAAAATGAGTTGCTCTGAAGAAGGAAGGGAAAAACTCGAGGGCTGCATGTCTGGGAGGTGGGGGTACACACGTGGGGTGCTGGCACAAGCAGAGCTGTGACAGCAGCCAGCCTGAGCTGGGGTCCCACTGTGCTCGGTGGGCTGCAGGAACCAGGAGCAGCTGCTGCTCAGGGTGACCTGATCCAGGCACCGCAGGGTCCTGCCAGGCTGCCATCGCCCCCGGCTGTGGGAGGTGATGCCGGCGCACATCCTGCCCCGGGGGGGGCTCCAACCATGGCTGCCACCTGCCGTGGGCCAGCACCGGCAGACTGAGCCTCCCTGCCGTATTCACACACCACCACCACCCCCCCACCCGAAAGTGCTTTGAGGACTAGGGGTGAGCAACGCTCCTGCTGCTCGAGGATGGGGATCCCTCCCTCCACTTTCCCAGCCGCTTGCTTCCCCGGTGGGAGAGTTGCCCGCATCCCACCGGGCGCCGCCGGGAGCATCCCGGGCCGGTGGCCCCTCCACGTGCGGCGATGGCGGAGAGGCCTTGGCTCGCAGGCAGGGGCAGGGCGGCTGCTGAGCTGCTCTGCACTCCCCCAACGCCCACGTAAGGAAGTGGTTGCATTTCTCGGAGAGGAAAAGGGAAGTCAGGGCTGCCTCGGCGGGGCAGCCAGCAGCTCCCGCCGCTCGCTCCGGGCTGCCGTTCGTGTCGACTGCCCAGAGTCCATGAACTAGCCCTGCCCGCCCTGCCCAGCAAGGTAAGGACGAGGAGGCAGCTCTGCCGCCCCAGCGGGGAGTTGGGGCTGTCCCACGGGGGCTGTGGCCATCACCTCTCCCGATGCTCACACCCCGCTTGAGGGGAGGTGGGGATCTCCCAGCCAGGGCTGTTGTGGGGTCTGGGGGCGTGCAGGCAGCTCCTGGGGTTTGGTGTTGCTCTGTTTGGAGCTGCTTCTTTTTCCCCCCTTTCTTTCTTTTTTGCTTTTTTCTTGCCAGCTTTGGCAGCAAGTTGGAGTTTTATCACTGCCCGAGGCCCGGCAGCTGCAGGGGGCTGGAGAGGGTCCCCTGGCAGGGGTCCCCCAGGGGTTGGTGTTGGCAGAGCCAGAGGAGCCTGCAGGCTGCCTGCTCTCCTCCTTGGGTATTAACTGCCTCGGGCTTAGCCCAGTGCGAGGAAGAGGAGGGTGTGACTAGCCTGCCATCTGCTCTGGGACAGCTGTGTCCCCCCGAGGGCCAAGCTGGCTCCCGGGGTACCCCACACCAATGTTGGGAACCAGGGATGGGTGTCCCTATCCTGACTGGCAGGAGCGAGGGGGTGACCCCCAGCAGCTGCCACGGGGAGCAGAGGGGCTCCCGGGGGACAGTGCTGGGGGCTCAGCAGTGCAGGAGGACCAGGCCACCATGGTGGCTGGGGACAGCTTCCTAGGGTCCCACAGCTGCTGGTGGGACTGTAGCCACGTCCCTGCACCCCTGGGTGCAAAGCCACCTCCTGCCACCCTGCCAGGCTCAGCAAAACTGAAAACACAGCTCCGGCAGCGCAGCTTCCTCCCCGGACCGGGAGGAGCCCCCAGTGCTCGGCTCCTGCCAAGCTTTGGTTATCTCCTCCAAGGATGTTTCCGAACTGCTCGGCGCCTCGAGGCTGGCCAGGCAGATAACGGAGCTGCCCCGATCCCGATCCCGATCCCGATCCCGCCCTGTCTGGCCACCCCCAAGTGCCCATTTCCCCCCCGCCTCCAGAGCCTTCGTGTCAAGCAGGCAGAGCCGCAGCCCCTCCAATGCTCCTTCCTGCTGGGGAAGGCGCTGCTGAGCTCCCTGGGGGTCACCCCGCGGCTCCCCACCCCGAGTGGGAGCATGGCTCGGCCCGTGGGGTGTCAGAAGGGAGCTGGCTGCTGGGGAAATGAAACCTAAAGGGCTGCGGGGGGTGATCGGAGCTGTAGTGGCCGAGCAGCCCTTGCTTCTCACCACGGTGCATGGGGGGTTGCTTCTGCTTCTGCCACTTTGAGCCCATCCCTGCAGGGCTGGTATTGACTGGGTAAAGAGCAAGGTGCCCTGGGCAGGAGGCTCCAGGCCTCTGTGCATCTAAACCACCTGGGGAAAAAAAACAACCAACCAACCCAAATAAAACCCCAAACCAAACAAACCCAAGCCAAGCCCTCAAAACAAACAAGCAAACCCAAACAAACAAAATCCAAACAAGCATCACCTTCTTGTCAGCAAACACAGAGCTGGAGAGGGCTGCAGCTACCCTGCCTCCCATCCCTCCTCCCCAGGAGCCATTTCACACACTTCCCCTGCTCCTAATCTCTCACAGCTCCAGCAGCAGCAGCCCCCCTTGCTGAGGATTCTGTTTGCCGCTCCTGGTGCAGCTCCAGCTGCAGGGCTCAGGGCAGGGGCCCGTGGTGCCAGAAGTTTTTGTACCCTTCTGTGGGTCACCCTGTGCTGAACCCCAGCAGGATTGGTGGGGCTGGGGGTTGGGCAGCTCCGGGAACGTCCACATCCTCAGGGATGGATGTCCCAGCTGGGGCTTGGCTCTGGGCTGTGTGACAGCAGAACTTGGGCCGTGCATGGATGCTGGGATGCCTCCACGTGCACAAGGCAGATGCTGGAGTGCCATGGATTTTTCTTTTCACCAGCATGGGGACAGAGGTTGGCTGGGAGAGGCTTTGTTCCTTCCCCCTGTACTGTTTTTAGCTGCCAAAGAAAACGGGCAGCGTTCAGGGAGATCCCAAAATAGCTGAGAGCAAACTGTGAGTAATCCTCATCCGCCTGTCACACCCTGCCGAGGTGTTCCCCTGCATCCATGCCTCACCTCAGCCAGATGGCCAAGGGGCTGCCTTGAGCCCTTCCTCCTTCCCTGGCACCCAGAGAGGGCCTGTGGGAAGCTGGGGCAGGATGACAGCAGTTTGGAGGTCCCTGGAAGCAGTCTCTGCTTTTCATCTGCCCGTGGGGTGCCTGACTAAGGGGTGCATGGTCGTGGGGTACCCAGCAGCGAGCATCTGGCCATAGGCACCCATCTGGTCCCCATGGGACACTCAGCATGGGGTGCCCAGCCACAGGGCAGCACCATGGGGGAACATCTCCCCCAGCTCCACTCAGCCCCTTGCTCACCCCCTTCCCAAGTTTGGGCAGTCTCTGGGCTTGGAAATCCTCAGGGAAACTTCTTCCCTGGTAGAGACGTGACACTGTGCTGCTGATCCCGGTGGAAGGGAAAGTTTGGTGGGGCTGGGAGCTGGGGATTTGCCCCCATGGCTGGAGCAGCATCTCCTGACAGCCATGGGGGTTGTGCCCTGTCCCCAGCTTGCAAGCCATGGCCTACCACAGCTTCCTGCTGGAGCCCATCAGCTGCCACGCCTGGAACAAGGACCGGAGCCGTAAGTATGGCCAGGACACCCTGTCCCCAGATCCCCAAGGCCAGCTCTGGGCAGTGAGTCCCCAGCTGCACACCCCACAGTGTGTCCCAGGCTGGGCAGGGCTGGGTTTGGGGGAAGCTGGTCCTGCCACAGACAGATTTTGGGGCTGGGATAGCAGCTGTCCCCCTGCAGCCCCCTGCCGGGGCAGAGGTTGATACAGGGACTGCCAGCACAGCATCTGCCCCTGCGGCAGCTGGCGTGGGGAGGGACGGAGCAAGCACCGGGAGCTGAGCAGAGCAGAGCTGAGTGATTCATGGCTGATGGCATTTCCCTACGTGGGAGAGAACAAAAAGGCCTTTCTGTGCTCTGGCCGTGGTGCCAGGCAGGCGGGACAGGACGGGGCTGGATGGGAGCTGAGCACTCCCAGCCGCCCCGACCCGTCCCAGCCTCTCCTGTCCCATCCCACCAGCCCCGAGGGACCACAGGCTGGGGAAGGGACAGCCCTTAGGCTGTCAGGTCTAGGGGAAGTTCTCCCTTCCCCATGGGGACACTTTGCAGGAGCAGGACCAGCTTCAGGACTTGGGGGCTTGGTGGGACCCCACCATGCAGATGGGGCTCGCTAGGGTCCCACCCTGCCCTGCCTAGCCTGAAGCACAGGAAGGGGCAGGTCGGTGCTGGCTGGTCCTGCTCCCTGCCCCGGCAGAGTCCATGACCCAGGGGAGGACTTTGCCCTGGCTGTTCTCTCCCCACAGAGATTGCCCTCTGCCCCAACAACCACGAGGTCCACATCTACCGCAGGGATGGGGCCAAGTGGAGCAAAGTGCATGAGCTGAAGGAGCACAACGGGCAGGTGACAGGTGAGTCCTGGCGCATGGAGGGGACAGGGACGCGGGTAGGGGGTGGCCCTGCCCCACTGGGTGACACTGGCAGCCTCTGGATGGGGGTTGTGCAGTGGGTAGAGGAGAGGGAGCAGGTTGTGTCTGACTCTTCTGGCCTTGATCTAGCATGCCAGAAGGCATCTGGGGAGGGATGAGGGGGGATGAGATGGATGGATGGGAGAGATGGGATGATGTGGAATGCTTTGGGGTGGGAGAAATGGGGTCAGATGATGCGAGGTGGATGCAAAGAGGAACTCTGGAGCAAAGACCACAGCTGTGCCTTCAAATCACTTCCAGCCCTGAGAGCCCCATCCCCAAGAAGGCCAATGGCATCCTGGCCTGCATCAGGAACAGTGTGGCCAGCAGGAGCAGGGAGGTCATTGTGCCCTGTGCTCAGCACTGGTTAGGCCACACCTTGAGTCCTGTGTCCACTTCTGGGCTCCTCAATTTTAGAAGGAGACTCTTGAACGTGGCCAGAGAAGGGCAAGGAGGCTGGGGAGGGGTCTGGAGCACAGCTCTGGGAGGAGAGGCTGAGGGAGCTGGGGTTGCTTAGCCTGGAGAAGAGGAGGCTCAGGGGAGACCTTCTCACTCTCTACAACTACCTGAAGGGAGGTTGTAGCCAGGTGGGGGTTGGTCTCTTCTCCCAGGCACCCAGCAGCAGAACAAGAGGACACAGTCTCAAGCTGTGCCAGGGGAGGTTTAGGCTAGAGGTGAGGAGGAAGTTCTTCACAGAGAGAGTTGTTAGCCATTGGAATGTGCTGCCCAGGGAGGTGGTGGAGTCACCGTCCCTGGAGGTGTTCAGAAAGGGATTGGATGTGGCACTCGGTGCCATGGTTTAGTCAGGAGGTGCTGGGGGACAGCTTGGACTTGATGATCTCTGAGGTCTTTTCCAACCTTACTGATTCTGATTCTATGCTCCCCACGGCTTCCTGGGCCACCATCTCTCCTCTCTGCTTCCCAGGCATCGACTGGGCGCCCGAGAGCAACCGGCTGGTGACGTGTGGCACCGACCGCAACGCCTACGTCTGGACCCTGAAGGGCAACGTCTGGAAGCCCACCCTGGTGATCCTGCGCATCAACCGCGCCGCGCGCTGCGTCAAGTGGTCCCCCAGGGAGAACAAGTTCGCCGTGGGCAGCGGCTCCAGGCTCATCTCCATCTGCTACTTCGAGCAGGAGAATGACTGGTGAGAGCCTGCCCTGGCCCCGCTGGGGCTGCCCTGGGGTGGATGGAGGGGTGGGTGGATGGAGGGGTGGGTGGATGGATGGATGGGTGGGTGGGTGGGTGGGTGGAGGGGTGCATGGAGGGGTGGATGGATGGGTGGTTGGAGGGGTGGATGGGTGGATGGAGGGGTGGGTAGGTAGATGGATGGAGGGGTAGATGGATGGATACAGACTACAGAATTATACAGAATACAGAATGAACCAGGTTGGGAAAGACCTTTGAGATCACTGAGTCTAACCTATCACCCAGCACCACCTAATCAACTAAACCATGGCACCAAGTGCCTCATCCAGGCTCTTCTTAAACATCTCCAGTGATAATGGCTTCTGCTGTAGTCAGTGCTGTGAGGCTTCAGCTGCAGCTGTGTCTCTGGGCAGAAAGTCACAGGAGAAAGGCAGTGAGAGTGACAGTTTGGGGCTACAAGAGAGCAAGTGCCACAGAGAGCAGCCATGATGCAGATGGAATGGATGGGGTGGATGAGGAGATTGAAAGGGTTGTGGCCCAGGCAGCTCCGGGGGGTGCTTGGAGCCCTGACCACCCTCAGCCAACGCCCCTGCTGAAAGCCCAGAGGGGTTCCTGGGGGTGGTGATTCTCCCTCCCTGATGGCTCCTGCTCTCCACACAGGTGGGTTTGCAAGCACATCAAGAAGCCCATCCGCTCCACGGTGCTGAGCCTGGACTGGCACCCCAACAACGTCCTCCTGGCTGCCGGCTCCTGCGACTTCAAGTGCCGGTGAGGGGCAGGCTGGGTTGGATCCTGGGGGCAGCTCTGGTGCTGGGGCCAGGGGCACATGATGAATCTTTCCCCCCCCCCCGCCCAGGATCTTCTCAGCCTACATCAAGGAGGTGGAGGAGCGACCCAGCCCCACCCCATGGGGCTCCAAGATGCCTTTTGGGGAGCTGATGTTCGAGTCGAGCAGCAGCTGTGGGTGGGTGCACAGCATCTGCTTCTCGGCCAGCGGCGCCCGGGTGGCCTGGGTGAGCCACGACAGCACCCTCTGCCTCGCCGATGCCAACAGGAAGATGGCGTAAGCAGGGCTGGGGAGAGGAGGAGGGGGCTCAGGAGGGCTGGGGATGACTCTGCTGGGGGTGGCAGGAGGATCCACCCCAAAACTGCCCCAGGGATGGAGGCGTCTGGGTTGAGTTGGACCAAGCAGACGTGGCTGGGGGAGGTGGGGGCAGGTCCTCTGCTGGTGGTGTGCACTGCAAGCTGTGCCAGCCTCAGCGCAGAGAGGCTGAAGCTCAGCTCACTGCCAGCACTCTGCCCTCCCTCCTAGCGTGGCCTCCCTGTGCACCGAGACCTTGCCCCTCCTGGCTGTCACCTTCATCACTGAGAACAGCTTGGTGGCTGCGGTGAGTCCAGGCTGGGGCCGTGGGGTGGGTGCTGTGCTGGGCGCTGCCAGGAGGATGCTGAGCAGGACATCCTGGTTCCCCAGGGCCACGACTGCTACCCAATGCTGTTCACCTACGAGGAGAGCCAGGGCAGGCTGACCTTTGGGGGCAAGCTGGATGTGCCCAAGCAGAGCTCCCAGCGTGGCCTCACCGCCCGGGAGCGCTTCCAGAACCTGGACAAGAAAGCCAGCTCGGACACGGCCAACGCCACGCTGGACACCCTGCACAAGAACAGCATCAGGTGGGCACTGGGGGCTGGGTGGGGGGAAGGCTCAGCTGGGTCACTCCAGGGTGCTGGCCCCTGAGCATCCCCTGGCTGTTGCTGTCTGTCTTGGGGGCTGGGACAGCCCTGGACAATTCCTGGAGCATCCCTGCATGTGGGTTGAGGGAGATGGAGGAGTCCAGCCCCAAGCCCTGGGACAACCCTGGAGCCTCCCAGGAGCATCCCTGAGCATCTCTGCACGTGGGTGAGGGAAATGGAGGGAGAAGCAACTGGGACAGCCCTGGGCACCCTTGGAGCATCTCTGAGCATCCCTCCACATGGGTAGGAGAGATGGAAGGGTCCAGCCCCAGGAACCCAAACAACTCCAGAGCATTCCTGGGTATTCCCTGGGCAATCCAGGAGCATCCCTGGGCATTCCTGCGTATGGGTGGGGGAGATGAAGGGGTCCAGCCTCACACCAACTACTGGGCAGCCCTGAGGGCTCAGCAGGCACTTGGGGCTGACTCCTCTCTATCTGTTTGCATCCTGCAGCCAGATCTCAGTGCTGGCAGGTGGGAAGGCCAACTGCACCCAGTTCTGCACCACGGGCATGGATGGTGGCATGAGCATCTGGGACGTCAAGGTGAGCTGTCCCTGTGGTCCCCCAGGGCTGGAGCACCCAGCATCATACCCTTGGCAGCCACGACCCTGGCTGCAGTCTCTTTCCCCACTGACATGAAGATCTTTGCTGTGCTGGGGGGGCCCACAGGGGTTCTGCAGCTGTGGGTGAGATCTCCTTTAGCCTAGAGATAGGAAGACCCCCCTGGGGTGGTGCATTCACTGCTCACCATCTGAGGAGGGGTTGAGGCAGCCTTGTGCAGGGATCCAGCACCCTCTCCTGGCTTAAGCTTTGCACACATGGCTTGAAAAGTGAGCCCAAACCAGAGGAAGTTAGGATCTCACAGAGTGCCACAGTGATGGGGGGTTGGAAGGGAGATCATCCAGTCCTACCCCTGTTAAAGCAGGGTCACTTGGGTTGGCTGGCACAGGAAAGTGCCCAGGCAGGTTTGGAATCTCTCCAGAGAAGGACTCCCCACAGCTTCTCTGGGCAGCCTGCCCCAGGGCTCTGCCACCCTCACAGCAAAGTTCTGCCTTATGCTTAAAGGAAAAACTCCACGGGGACAAGTCGGCAGCCCAGGGGCAGCTTCCCCCCTCCCTCTTCACCTCCTCAAGCACCTCCCGTTGTCTTCAGAAGCAAAAAGCTGATGACACCTCCCCTCCCCTTTCATTTTAGAGCCTGGAGTCAGCACTGAAAGATCTCAAGATCAAATGAAGGAGAAGGGCCCAGGAAGGGCATCCCTGCTGCCGGCCTGCCCCCGCTCTGCAGCGCCTGCCCGCTCTCCCTGCCCGCCCCCGTGCCGGGCCAGCCGGCTGTGATGCCCCCAGCTCGCTTCCCCGGCTGCCAGCCAGCCCTGGCAGCTGCCCTCAGGCAAAGAAAACAAGGAGTTGGGTCTTAGCACTCTTGTTCCCATCCTGCCCGCTGCTGGGCAGGCACCGCTTCGAGGAGGCACAATAAAGGAAGGATCTTGCTGGCGAAAGGCAGTGGTGGGGCTGGGGGCTTCGGGAGCCCCTCGGGCAGCAGAGCACACAGGCTGCTGGGCTGCATCTCCCCACATCCATCCTGCTGCCAGCCCTAGGGCTGAGCTGGGACCGTGGGGATGAGGGGGAACTGCACTTCCTGGCTGCAGCACCATTGCTAAAGAGGATTGGGCTCCACTTCTGGAGCCCCTAGGACAGGAAGGATCTGGAGGTGCTGGAAGGTGTCCAGAGAAGGGCCACGAGGGTGAGCAGAGGGCTGGAGCTGCTCTGCTGTGAGGACAGACTGAGGGAGTTGGGGCTGGAGAAGAGGAAGCTCTGAGGAGACCTTATTGTGGCCTTCCAGTA
Source organism: Melanerpes formicivorus (assembly GCF_026170545.1). NCBI lineage: Eukaryota > Metazoa > Chordata > Aves > Piciformes > Picidae > Melanerpes > Melanerpes formicivorus. The sequence goes on along the minus strand of NW_027142366.1, from coordinate 2,877,882 downwards.
TCTGAAGGGGGCCACAAGAAAGCTGGGGAGGGAATTTTGAGGGTGTCAGGGAGTGATAGGACTGGGGGGGATGGAGCAAAACTAGAAATGGGGAGATTCAGATTGGATGTTAGGAAGTTGTTCCCCAGGAGGGTGGTGAGAGCCTGGCACAGGTTGCCCAGGGAGGTGGTGGAAGCCTCATCCCTGGAGGTGTTTGCAGCCAGGCTGGATGTGGCTGTGAGCAACCTGCTGCAGTGTGAGGTGTCCCTGCCCATGGCAGGGGGGTTGGAACTGGCTGAGCCTTGGGGTCCCTTCCAACCCTGACAATTCTGTGAGTGGTGGTGGAGAAAGGGTGGAGGTGAGGGTGGAGGAGGGCAGGCATTGCAGGTTTCCCACCTTGCTCCTGGCACTGCCAGATTCCTTCTTGAGCTGCCAGCGAGGACGCCTCTCCTGGTGCCACTCACCCTTTGTAGCTGTCTGAAGGTACTTCCTGTCTCAAAGCACACCTTGGAGCTGGGGGAACAGCTCCAGAGCTTCTTCATCTGCAGAACACCCAGGCTAGCAAGTTCCTCACCCGTGGGCAGCTCACAGTGTCAGTCCCTTTGTCACGGCCTGCTGCCCGAGCCCCTGCAGCCAGGCGTGGGCAGAGCCACCCCCATTTGTCACTGTACATCTCTCCAACTACAAACTCCCTGCTGGTGACTCCAAGTGCTCTCAGCCCTGGGGCAGAAGCTCCTCCAGCAACGCTGGGGACCCTGGCACAGGCTGGGGTGCCGTGGCTTAGAGCATCTCCTGTTCCCTGCTCTGTGAATCAGGACATCTGCTGAGGGTGACAGCCCAGGGCCTGCCCTTCTGACACAGTGCCTGGGTTAGACAGCAGCCTGAGGGGAATTGTTTTGTGGCAACCAGATTGTGCAAGACTTCCATCAGAGGCAGCAGGGAGAAGCCTTCTGCCTTCAGGCTGCATCTGCTGCTGGAGCTTCCCAGCCTGGAGCCAAATTCCTCAGCACAAACAACACAACAACAGCAGAAGCAGCAAAGCAGGGGACAGAGAGGTCACTACACCAGCAGCAGGCTGCTCACACACACACACACACAAGAGGAAGGCAGAGTTTTGATAACTTACACTTTAATCAGCCAAATATACAAGTTCTGGTGGTGGTGGGTTTGAAACTTCATCGAGTTTAGGTTTGGGCTTTGGGGTTTGTTTTGTCTTCCCTTGGGGTCTGATACAATTCAGGTTGTGGGTTGGTGGTGGGGTTTTGCTTTTGGGTTTGGTTCTGTTGCCTTTAAACAAAGGATGGTGTGGTTAAAAACCTGGCACTAGCCCTGCTAAGGAGAAGGAAAACAAAGAAAGGAGAACTTAAAATGAAGAGGAGGGCAAAGGGGAGAGTGGCTGCAAGGAAGGAGGGATGAGAGAGGGAAGGAAGGGCACTCCAGATGGCCATGAAGTCAGGCTCCCAGCTGATACTGCAGCACCCTGCAGCACAATCTGTTGGGCTGTTTGCCCCAAAGGATTCCTCAGATGCATTACCCCACTGGGCTTTCACTTGCAAGTCCCCCACCCCATGCCCCACACCCCACAATGCCCCCCCCCCCCCAGTCTATAGTCTTGCAATCTAACGTTTGAAGCACCTCCCCTCCCTCCCAGCTCCCTCCCAGCTCCCTCCCTCCCTGCCCCCTTTCTCTAGGAGTTTCTTTTTAACCCTAAAACCAGCAAAAAAAAAAAGCCCAACCCAAGAATAAAAGCCCCCCCCAGACATTCAGCTTTCCAAACTGTTACAGAGAATTGCTGTTCAGCACAGTTCTGCACCCAAGAGAGCAGCTGCCCCTAACCCCAAATGGAACTCTGTGCCAGGATGAGGACAAACACGTCGTCAGTGTCTCTTGGAGGTGAAGGTGAGGTCGATGCCGCAGTAGCCCCTAGGTGGCAGCTGTGGGATGCAACACGGCAGAGCTCCTGGCGGGCACCAGGCACAGCTCCCTGGCGGTTCCTCCTCTTGCATGTCCTGTGCTTACTTTTTAAGGGATAGTGACTGCAGTCTTTTACCTGCCATGGCTGCTTCGATTTTTGCTGCAGGAGGAAGAGAGCAGAGGTTTGGTCATTTCACAGCTTGAGAGGCCCCAGACTGAAATCCTGCCAGCCACGGCCAGCGAGGGAACAGGGGGAACATCCACCCTGCCAAGCCCTGCTGGATGCCCTCCAGAGTCAGGAGGAGCAGCCCCTCCCTTGCACATTCCCTCCTGGCCTTGCCCTCTCTTCAGGCACCCACAGGCTTACCCTGATGCACAAATGTCTGTCTGAGACAGACTCATAGAATCAATAAGGTTGGAAAAGACCTCAGAGGTCATCAAGTCCAACCTAACACCTCATGACTAACTCAACCATGGCTTCAGGTGCCACATCCAACCCTTTCCCATGTCCAAAATGAGCTGCAACACTTGACCAAGGTGATCCACCTCAGGCCTCTGTTTCACATAGAGCTGAAAGGAAAGCTCAGGCAGGGGAGGAGTGCTGCCCCCTCCCTGAGCAGCCTGGATCCCCAGCGTGCGAGGCAGACAAATCCCAGCCAGCACATGGAGCCTGCTCAAGCCCCAAGCCAGAGCAAGCTGAGGACAAGAGGGTTATGGAGGGCAAGTCCCTTCCCTCTGGCCCTGCTCCCTGTTCAGATGGCCCAGAGCTTGACAAAGCTTTGTGAGAAGGGAACAGCTGAACCTGGCTCTGGTGAGGGGAGTTGTGCTGACACTCAGCAACACCAGGCAGTGAGACAGGAGGGATTAGAGAGTGTGACAGCACAAATCACACCCATGGCAGCACAAATCACACCCATGGCAGCACAGCCACCATGAAGAGAAGGGAGGGAGGAGGAGGAGGAGGAGCTGCTCTCTGACCTTTTCTTTCTTCTTCTTTCTTTCTGGCAGCTTCTTCCCTTTGCTTCCGAATGATGGCTAGCCGGGCGAGGTCTGCCTTCGCCTGGTCTGTCTTGCCAGCTAGGTGCATCTTCATGTACCTCTCCTTTGCCTTCTGCTTCTCTATTTCCTCCCTGTTTGAGGGAAACACACAGTCACCAGAGCAGCCAGACACAGCAGCACAGCATCACAGGATGTCAGGGGTTGGAAGGCAGCTCTGGAGATCATCGAGTCCAAGCCCCCTGCCAGAGCAGGGCCATAGCACCCAGCACAGCTCACACAGAACACATCCAGGTGGGGCTGGGAAGTCTCCAGAGAAGGAGACTCCACAACCTCTCTGGGCAGCCTGCTCCAGGGCTCTGGGACCCTCACAGTCAAGAAGTTCCTCCTCATGTTGGAGGTGGAACCTCCTGTGCTGGAGTTTATATCCACTGCCCCTTGGCCTGTCCCAGGGTGCAGCTGAGCAGAGCCTGTCCCCTGCCTCCTGCCCCCAGCCCTCAGATAGTTCTGAACACTGATTCAATCCCCTCTCAGTCTTCTCCAGGTATGGGCAGAGAGGGGGAGGCTTGCTGACTGGGAGGACAGAGCTGAGATGTGCCCACAGGAACTGAGAGGCCCTGGCACCAGTTTTCAAGCACAGGTAATACCTACTGCAGAGACTATTTCTGCCCTCATTCAGCTAACCAAGGACACTGGCACCCAGTGAGGCCAGAGGAATCAGCCCCAGAGCACCAGGACATGCTTTGCCTAGCCCTACCCTCAAAGGGCTACCTCTGCTGAACCAATCTAGCCCAAGCTTAAACCCTCCCCTCTGAAACTCTCCACTGCTAAATGGAACTAGGAGATTCAGCTTTGGTTTTTCATTTAAGTCATCTGCCCTGAGAAAAGTTCCACCATGACCCCCAGGAGCTGGGAAATGGCCACCTGTCACCAGGGCACCTTTGGCACCAGATGAAAGCAGAGCCCAAGGTGACCTCAGGTTAATGGCTTTCAGTTACAGCTGATTTTTGGCATGAAACTGCAGGAAAGGAATGGCCTACACCTGCTGCACAGCAGCAAGCTGCACTCTTAGTGCACCTGGCCGAGCTGCCTGGCTCCAGGATGGCCACAGCTCCTCCCAGGGGGCAGGCAGCTCCTGTGCACTTGGTAAGGAAGGACATTCTGAAGCACAGCAAGCCCTGCTCTACAGTTTGCTGCTGTTCAGGGTCTGCTTTACACATCAACACCTTTAAAGGGCTTCCCTGAAACACCAACACATACACAGCAGGGAATCCCAGAGTGTTGGGGGCTGGAAGGGACCTCGAGAGCTCATCCAGTCCAGCCCCTGCCAGAGCAGGGTCACCTCGAGCAGATCACACAGGAACTCATCCAGGCAGGTCCTGAATATCTCCACAGAGGGAGACTCCACACCCCCCTGGGCAGCCTGTTCCAGGCCTCTGTCACCCTCTTGTTTCCATGGCACTTCCTCTGCCTCAGCTTCCACCACTGCCCCTTGGGCTGGCATTGGGCAGCCCCCAGCAGAGCCTGGCTCCAGCCTCTCAGGACTCATCCTTTGTATCTTGATAAACCTGAAGGAGGTCACCCTCAGGCTCCTCCTCCCCAAGCTAAAGAGCCCTCAGCTCCCTCAGCCTCTCCTCATGAGGAAGATGTTCTGCTCCCTTCAGCATTTTCATGGCTCTGTGCTGGGCTCTCTCAAGCAGTTCCCTGAGGTCCTTCTTGAGCTGAGGGGCCCAGAACTGGCCACAGGGAAGCCCTCTCTGTTCCAAGCCCCTGCCCCCAGAGGGGCTGAAGCAGCAGAGGCTGCGGGGGCAGAGGCTGGGGGTGCAGAGGCTGGGGGGGGCAGAGGCTGGGGGCAGAGCCGGGGGCAGACTCACCGCTCCCGCCGCGAGAGCTCCTTGGGCTGGGGGCAGAGCCCGGGGGGCAGAGGCTGGGGGCAGAGGCTGGGGGCAGAGCCCTGGGGGCAGAGGCTGGGGGCAGAGGCTGGGGGCAGAGCCGGGGGGCAGAGCCGGGGGCAGACTCACCGCTCCAGCCGCGAGAGCTCCTTGGGCTGGGGGGCAGAGGCTGGGGGCAGAGCTGGGGGGCAGAGCCCGGGGGGCAGAGCCTGGGGGGCAGAGCCGGGGCCAGACTCACCGCTCCTGCCGCGAGAGCTCCTTGGGCTGGGGGCAGAGCCTGGGGGCAGAGGCTGGGGGCAGAGCCGGGGGGCAGAGCCGGGGCAGACTCACCGCTCCCGCCGCGAGAGCTCCTTGGGCTGGGGGCAGAGGCTGAGGGCAGAGGCTGGGGGGGCAGAGGCTGGGGGCAGAGCCGGGGGGCAGAGCCGGGGGGCAGAGCCGGGGGCAGACTCACCGCTCCCGCCGCGAGAGCTCCTTGGGCTGGGGGCAGAGGCTGAGGGCAGAGCCCGGGGGGCAGAGCCTGGGGGCAGAGGCTGGGGGGCAGAGCCCTGGGGCAGAGCCGGGGCCAGACTCACCGCTCCCGCCGCGAGAGCTCCTTGGGCTGGGGGGGCAGAGCCTGGGGGCAGAGCCGGGGGGCAGAGCCCTGGGGCAGAGCCGGGGGGCAGAGCCGGGGCCAGACTCACCGCTCCCGCCGCGAGAGCTCCTTGGGCTGAGGGCAGAGGCTGGGGGCAGAGCCGGGGGGCAGAGCCGGGGGCAGACTCACCGCTCCCGCCGCGAGAGCTCCTTGGGCTGGGGGTGCAGAGCCTGGGGGCAGAGCCGGGGGGCAGAGCCGGGGGGCAGAGCCGGGGGCAGACTCACCGCTCCCGCCGCGAGAGCTCCTTGGGCTGGGGGCAGAGCCGGGGGGCAGAGCCGGGGGGCAGAGCCGGGGGCAGACTCACCGCTCCCGCCGCGAGAGCTCCTTGGGCCCGTCCAGGTCCAGCTGAGTGACCTTCTTGGTGGTCTGGATGACGCGGTTGGGGTTCTCGATGTCTATCAAGCCCTCCACGCCCTTGCGCTTTTGCTGGGGGCAGGCACGAGAGGAAGGTTGAGAAAGCAGAGTGCAGAATCAGCCAGGCTGGAAAAGGCCTCAGAGATCATCGAGGCCAAGCTATCCCCCAGCACCACCTGAGCAACTCAGCCATGGCACCAAGGGCCTCAGCCAGGCTCTTCCTCAACACCTCCCAGGATGGGGACTCCACCACCTCCCTGGGCAGCACATTCCAATGGCTAACAACTCTCTCTGTGTAGAACTTCCTCCTCACCTCAAGCCTAAACCTCCCCTGGCACAGCTTGAGACTGTGTCCTCTTGTTCTGCTGCTGGCTGCCTGGGAGAAGAGACCAACCCCCACCTGGCTGCAACCTCCCTTCAGGGAGTTGTAGACAGCAAGAAGGTCTCCCCTGAGCCTCCTCTTCTGCAGGCTAAGCAACCCCAGCTCCCTCAGCCTCTCCTCCCAGGGCTGTGCTCCAGACCCCTCCCCAGCTTTGTTGCCCTTCTCTGGACACCTTCCAGCAGCTCAACATCTTCCCTAACCTGAGTAGCCCAGAAGTGGACACAGGACTCAAGGTGTGGCCTGAGCAGTTCTGAGCACAGGGCACAATGACCTCTCTGCTCCTTCTGGCCACACTGTTCCTGATGCAGGCCAGGATGCCCTTGGCCTTCTTGGCCCCCTGGGCACACTGCAGGCTCCTGTTCAGCTGCTGTCAACCTGTACCCCCAGGTCCCTTTCTGCCTGGCTGCTCTCAGCCACTCTGACCCCAGCCTGCAGCACTGCCTGGGGTTGCTGTGGCCAATGTGCAGCCCCTGGCACTTGGATGTGTTCAATCTCCTGCCCTTGGACTCTGTCCATCTGTGCAGCCTGGCAAGGTCCCTCTGCAGAGCTCTCCTACCTTCTAACAGATCAACTCCTGCCCCCAGCTTGGTGTCATCTGCAAAGGTACTGCTGATGGACTCAATCCCCTCACCCAGATCATCAGTGAAGACACTGAACAGGATGGGGCCCATACTGCTCCCTGGGGGATCAGGGATCAAGCAGCTCTCTCATCCCCCACACTGTGTTGTATCAGAGCTCAGCAAACACCCTGCAACAAGCCCCAGGAAGCAGAACTCAAGATGTTTTCACTACAGGACAGCAAAGCCCTTCAGGAACCAAGATTTGTACCAGGAGGCATCTGCAAGCTTCTTGCCTTGGCATTTTGCACCTACAGAAGACCCCAGCTTTCACTGGGAGGACAAAATGCTCTCCAGGAAGGGCTTTGGGGGGGTCTAAAATAGTTCTTCCATGCACAATGTACTCTGGGCTAGCTCTGAAAGACAACTGAGAGTCAGGAACATGCTGCCCAAGAAGCTGGGTGGTGCCAAAGCCTTCAGTGCCCTGAGCATGCCAGTACCTGGTAGTCCTCGTCATCTTCATCACTCTCATCTGAATCTAAAGACTTCTTCTCCTTTTTGGGGTCCCCTGTTGATCCTTCACCTCCTTCTTCTTGCTCCTCCTCTTCCTACAAAACCACAGGCAGTTAGAGCCAAGCTCTGCCAATGAAAGCCCCAAATCCAGCAGTGAAATGAGGTCATTCTGAAGTGCCCAGAGGCAGCTCTGAGGGCAGTGGTGCTCCTGATGGGGCCCTGCTGACACCAGGGGTGCCTGGCTGTTGGACACCAAGAACCCCCTGACCAGCACCCAGGTGTGGATCACCTGCCCCAGGAGGTCACCTCAAACCAACCCTGCTGTTCTGTCTAACAGGCCAGGGAAAGGGATTGGGAAAGGCAGAGCTGGCACTTGACTGTGCCCAAATGAAAGGCCTCCAGGAATTCTTTTGGCCCTGGGTCCTCAGGGACTGGAAGCTACATGGATGTAGTGCAGGGCTGTACCCCTGGACCCTCAGGGACTGGAAGCTACATGGATGTAGTGCAGGGCTGTACCCCTGGACCCTCAGGGACTGGAAGCTACATGGATGTAGTGCAGGGCTGTACCCCTGGATCCTCAGGGACTGGAAGCTACATGGATGTAGTGCAGGGCTGTATCCCTGGATCCTCAGGGACTGGAAGCTACATGGATGTAGTGCAGGGCTGTATCCCTGGATGCTCAGGGACTGGAAGCTACATGGATGTAGTGCAGGGCTGTACCCCTGGACCCTCAGGGACTGGAAGCTACATGGATGTAGTGCAGGGCTGTATCCCATCCTGGACCCTCAGGGACTGGAAGCTACATGGATGTAGTGCAGGGCTGTATCCCTGGATCCTCAGGGACTGGAAGCTACATGGATGTAGTGCAGGGCTGTACCCCTGGATGCTCAGGGACTGGAAGCTACATGGATGTAGTGCAGGGCTGTATCCCTGGATCCTCAGGGACTGGAAGCTACATGGATGTAGTGCAGGGCTGTATCCCTGGATCCTCAGGGACTGGAAGCTACATGGATGTAGTGCAGGGCTGTACCCCTGGATGCTCAGGGACTGGAAGCTACATGGATGTAGTGCAGGGCTGTACCCCTGGATCCTCAGGGACTGGAAGCTACATGGATGTAGTGCAGGGCTGTATCCCATCCTGGATCTAGATGAAAACAAAGAAGCCATCTGACAGGCAACAACCAGAACATTATCATCCAAGCAGTTACAGCCCCTTTAGCTCAAGTGTTAGCAGCCAGAGGTCTAGGAAGTACAAGATCAGATTAGAGGAACCAACATGGGTGTGAGTGGTTTGCTTTCCCCCTGGCAAACACCCCTTGCTGCAGCTGCTGGCAAAGTGGAGGAGCTCTGGGCAGTGAGGAGAGGAAGTTTCTTTAAGCTTGCCCTAACAAAGTAGCCTTAGATGTAAGCATCACTGGGGGGTATGGATCAGCAGCAAACCAAAGCAAGCCTCCTCCAAGGACAGCTGCTGGTTTGTTTGCAAACAGGACAAACCTCTCAAGTGGGGTCCTGCTTGCTCTGTTCCACTTCCAGGTGTTGGGGGGTGTGGGGCTGGGGGTTATTTTGCTTTTATTAACACCTCAGCAGCAGAGAACAGTCCCAGAGTTTGTGACACTGCACTGGGAGGAGCTGGGATCCTTTGGGCAACCAGGATCAGCCCCAGGAGGGGAGGGGAGGAGAGGGGAGGGCAGAATAGGGATAGGATAGGATAGGAAAGGAATAGGAACAGGAACAGGAATAGGATTAACCAGGTTGGAAAGACCTTTGAGATCACTGAGTCTAACCTATCAGCTGACACCATCTAATCAGCTAAGCCATGGCACTAAGGGCCTCATCCAGTCTCTTAAACACCTCCCAGGGATGGTGACTCCACCACCTCCCTGGGCAGCACATTCCAATGGCCAATCTCTCTCTCTGGGAAGAACTTCTACCTAACATCCAGCCTAAACCTCCTCTGGCACAGCTTGAGACTGTGTCCTCTTGTTCTGGTGCTGGCTGCCTGGGAGAAGAGACCAACCCCCCCCTGGCTACAGCCTCCCTTCAGCCTTGTTGCCCTTCTCTGGAGACATTCAAGTGTCTCAATGTCCTTCTTAAATTGAGGAGCCCAGAAGTGGACACAGGACTCAAGGTGTGGCCTAACCAGTGCTGAGTCCAGGGGCAGAATGACCTCCCTGCTCTGGAGGTATTCCTCAGTATTTCCTACATGGGGCAGTGCTATACAGAATAGAATTAACCAGGTTGGAAAAGACCTTTGAGCTCATCCAGTCCAACCTCTCACCCAGCACCATCTGATCAACTCAACCATGGCACCAAGTGCCTCAGCCAGGCTCCTTTCAGACCCCCCCAGTGATGGTGGCTCCTGCTGCAGTCAGTGCTGTGAGGCTTCAGCTGCAACTGAGTCTCTGGGCAGAAAGTCAAAGGGCAAAGGCAGTGAGAGTGACAGTTTGGGGCTACAAGAGAGCAAGTGCCACAGAGAGCAGCCATGCCTCCTGTAATGCCAGTGAGGGAGCTGTGGGAGCTTGGGGAGCTGTTACCATCTGATGCTGGGGCACAGAATCATGCCCAAAAAAGGACTGAGGCCCGGGCAGTGTTAGCTGCCTCTGCAAGTCAGAGGCAAACCAGGAAATCATCTGTGAAGGGAGAAGTCAAAGGAGAAAGCCAGTCACTGCAGCATGGAGATGGGAGCCCCTGCTCTGCACAGCCAGGCTGCAGAGCATGGAGGCACACAGTTACCTGGCACTGGAGACTAGAATGGTGATGTACAGGGGCAGTGATGCCTACAGCTGCTGTGCAATCATCTTCCCTAGCCTTCAACCCTCCACTTGTGACCTGGGTGGTCTGTGTGGCCTCACTTCTGCAAGGAACCAGAGGGGATCCCACCTTGCAGCCTCCCCAGGCAGAGAAACTCAGGATCCCTGCAGAATGAGCTGCAACACTTGACTAAGCTGCACCTCTCCTGAACTGCAGGCTGAGCACAAGGCAGGGGGTATGACAGCAAGCACAGCAGGTAGGCAAACACATACCCTGGCCTTCTGCTTCTCTGCTTGGAGCTGGGCATCAATCTCCTCAGGACTTGTGTACTGCCTGGCTCGGCCTTTGTGGCCTCCTTTTCTACCTGTACAAAAAAACCAACAGTGGTCAATGCTTCAGTGATCAGTCTGCAGAAAGCTCTGCTCCTCCTGCAGCACTCCCTCTGGGTTCTAGGTGCAGACAGGACACACCAAAATAGCTCCTCTGGTAGGATCTAATGAAGAGAGGGCACACTGACCCTGCCAGTCCCTGTGAAACACTCCAAGGATTTGGGGCAAGTTGCACAGAGAAGCAGGACCCAGAGGAAGGATCATCACAGAATGGTCCAGGCCAGAGGGGACCTCAAAGCTCATCCAGTCCAACCTCCCCACAGCCAGCAGGGACATCCCCAACTAGAGCAGGCTGCCCAGGGCCTCACTGAGCCTTACCTGGAATATCTGCAGGGATGGAGCCTGAACCACCTCCCTGGGCAACCTGTTCCAGTGTTCCACCACCCTCATAGTGAAGAACAACTTCCTTATGTCCAGTGTAAATCTGCCCTTCTCTAGTTTGAAGCCATTGCCCCTGTTCCTGTCACCACAGGCACCTGCAAGCAGTCTCTCTCCTTCCTGTAGCCCCCTTCAGGTACTGGCAGGCTGCTGTTAGGTCTCCCTGGAGCCTTTTCTTCTCCAAGCTGAACACCCCCAGCTCCCTCAGCCTGTCCTTGGAGCAGAGCTGCTCCAACCCCCTGAGCATTTTCATGGCCTCCTCTGGACCTTCTCCATCAGGTCCTATATTGAGGGCTCCAGACCTGCACCCAGCACTCCAGGTGAGGTCTCACCAGAGCAGAGCAAAGTAGCAGAATCACCTCTCTGGATCTGCTGGCAACACATCATTTGATGCAGCCCAGGCTGTGATGCTGTGCTGCAAGCTCACACTGCCTGCTCCTGTCCAGCTCTTTCCTTCCCCTTGGAGTGGCTTTGGAGACACCAGAGCAGAGCACAGCCCACCAGCTGTACAGTGTTTCCCGACTGAAGCACAGAGAGGAGCCAGGAAAGGTCCTCCCCAAGGGGGGTACCACTGCTCCTCAGCCATTGCAGAGCCCTGGCAGCAGTTACCAGGCAACAAGCTCCCAAGTGCCCCCTCAGTGGTGGTGACACCACCCTTCCCTGCCCACCCACACTGGGCTCTGTGGCCCCTCTGATTCACTTCCCGGCCTGGCAGGGGCTGCCGAGGCCTGCAGCTCTCCCTCTGCTTCCTGTGCAGGCAGGGCTCAGGGCTCCCAGCCTGCTCCTGCAGCAGCCAGGGCTCCAGCCAGCTCTCCCACATGCTCTCCTCCTCAGCCCCTCCCCTGCACTGTGCCTGTGCCAAGAGAAAAGAGGAAGCTAATTGGACAAAGCTTTGGGAATCATAAGGAGAGCTGAAGAACTACTCAAGGGAGCCTCCATCTTTTACTGCTGCAGGAGAGGGGAACCAAACCAAGCTCTAGAAACCAGGCTGCCCTGCCTGCCTAAGGTCTGCTCTCCACTTCAGAGTTCTGATGATTAATGAGCTGCTGAAGCCATTAATGCTTCCTGCAAGTGCCTGCTCTGTTTGTGCTCCCACAGCTCCAAGGACTGCTGGCAAGCTGGACGCTGAGTGGAGTCAGCCTCCAGCCTGGAGCTCCAGGTACAAGCAGTACATGAGACTGGCAACAAGCAAACAGCTCAGGCTGGGGAGCTCTCTGCCACCACTGGAGTCTTGGATGTCCAGCAGAAGGTGCAGGAAATCCTCAAACTCTCTCTCACCCTCCCCCCTTCACCTGCTGGGGAGAGCAGAAACCTCATGGTGGTGGGGAGAGGCTGAGGGGATCACCCCTTCTTCACTGGGACTGCACAGGACAGGCAGGACAGATCTGTCAGCACTGCCCTGCTGTGCCACAGGCAGGTCTGGCTGCAGCATGGGACTCAGAGGGAGAGGAGGGCCCAGGGCTGGCAGCCTCAGGAGGCTGCAGGCTTCAGAGAGCCACCGTTTGCAGCCCAGCCCTCCTGGCTCCTCAGACATCTGAGCTGTGGAATAAATTATCTCAGAGCCTCCTCTTGCAGAGACTCCTGAGGTGAACAGGGCCCAGATTCTCCCCTCTGAACTCAGCTGGGGAAGCTTGTGGGTACACAAGCCACAAGCACAACCCAGAGCTGTTTGCTGTTTGCTCCTGAGCATCCCAGGCAGCAGCCCTGACCCCCTCTGGGAGCCAGCTCTGCCACTGGAGTGCTCTGACCCAGGAGACATTACCTCACTGCCCAGCAGATGAGATCACTCCAAACAGAACAGGAACCTCCCTGACACACTACAGAACACCAAGAAAACCTAAACAAACCAAACCAAGGCCATGCTGCAAGCTCAGCCACCACCAGGCAGCCCTGGCCAGCAGGGCTCCCAGCTCCACACTAGGCTCAGAACTGAAGCACACAGCAGCTTTATTATCACAGTGCCATAGTATCAGTCAGGGCTGGAAGGGACCACAAGGATCAGCCAGCTCCAACCCCCCTGCCATGGGCAGGGACACCCCACACTAGATCAGGCTGGCCAGAGCCTCAGCCAGCCTGGGCTTAAACACCTCCAGGGCTGGGGCCTCGACCACCTCCCTGGACAACCCATTCCAGGGCTTCACCACTCTCATGGGGAAGAACTTCCTCCTCACATCCAGCCTGGATCTCCCCACCTCCAGCTTCATTCCATTCCCTATCACTCCCTGAGATCCTGAGCAGTCCCTCCCCTTCAGATCCTGGAAGGCCACAATGAGGTCACCTCAGAGCCTTCTCTTCTCCAGACTGCACAGCCCCAACTCCCTCAGTCTGTCCTCACAGCAGAGCAGCTCCAGCCCTCTGCTCATCCTTATGGCCCTGCTCTGGACACCTTCCAGCACCTCCAGATCCCTCTTGCAATAGGGGCTCCAGAACTGGAGGCAGGACTCCAGGTGGGGTCTCAGCAGAGCTGAGCAGAGGGAGAGAATCACCTCCCTTGCCCTGCTGGCCACACTTCTCCTGCTGCAGCCCAGGATCTGATTGGCTTTCTGGGCTGCAAGTGCACACTGAGAGCTCCTGGTGAGCTTCTCCTCCACCAGCACCCCCAAGGCTCTCTCCTCAGGGCTGCTTTCCAGCCAGTCCCTGCCCAGCCTGGATTTGTGTCTGGGATTGCCTCGACCCAGCTGCAGGACCCTGCCCTTGGTCTTGTTGCACCTCCTGAGGTTGGCTCCAGCCTGTCCAGCTCCCTCTGGATGGATCCCTTCCCTCCAGCTGTCTGCTGCCCCACACAGCTTGGTGTCATCAGCAACCCTGCTGAGGGTACACTCAATGCTGAGGGTGCACTCAAACCAACAGCAGCAACAAGGAGGAGAAGGGAACTCAAAAGAAGTTATCTTACATTGAAGGGCTAAAGAAAAGGTAAATGGAAGAGTGAATGAATCTCACTGACATCCAAGCCTCCCCTCTGAGCAGGAACAGCAGCAGCTGGAGGGGCAGGCAGGGGACAGGGCTCTGCTCTCCACAGGGAGCTCAACCCATGGGCTGGGTAAGTGAAATGCCAGCCCTGCAGCTGCCACTGGCCTGCAGCACCATGCTGAGCAACTCACCAACTCTGTGCCTCAGTTTCCCTGCCCACAGAAGAGGGATAATTATTCTTCTCCTCCCCTGTGGAACCACTTGCAGAGGATCACCACCTGCAGGTTTCACCCAGGGTGAAAGCCCAGGGGTGCCTCAGGCAGGCACATGTTCAAACACATCTGTCTCTGGCCTTAAACAGCACAGTGGAGGAGTTTAAACCAAAGAGAATGGAAGAGGAATCACTTAAAAACCCCAAACCAAATCCCAACAGATCCAATAGAATCAAGAGATTGAAAGAAAGGATCCTGTAACCAAATGTGTTCTTGGCTGGTGAACACACCCCCCACACACCCCCAGCCTCCCCCCAGCTGGTATTGAACAGTGAGTGCAAAGATCCACAGCAAAACATGAATTCCTACTGACTCAGGGGAGGAAGTGAGCAAGGATCCCTCTTCTGCCAAGAAGCCAGAGGTTTGGAAGCAAGCATTTCAAGCTGTGCAATGCACTGCAGAGCAGGAAAGGCTGAGCTGTGGGGCAGCTCTTTGCCTTCATCAGAGACAACTGGAAGCTCCAGCCCTGTCTGTGAAGGTGGTGCAGGTGGACACCCAAGTGCTGAAAGAAAAGCCAGGCAGGGAAGCAGGTCTGGGAGCAAAGCTTGGGAAGTGCTGATGAAAGCAAGCACAGCGAGGCTGGGAGCCACGGGCTGGCTTACATCCGTGTGTGAGACTGGGGCTCCACCGAGGCTCACCCAAGAGCCAATTATGCAGATGCTGCATCTGGAGAAGGTTCTGGGTGGATCCAGCTCAGCCCTGACAGCCTGTCAGTGCTCCATGACTTCTCCTTAATCACACAAGCAAGTCAGTACCCGCTGGGCCGTACCCGGGAGCGGAGCCGAGGGAGCCACGTGAAAGGAGGCACGTCTGAAGCTCCCGAACCGCTTCTGCATCCCCCCCAGCTCTGCTGCCCCCCCGGCCCAGACCCTTCGTCTGGTCACTGGGATTCCCTCTACCCAGCCCCAAAGGCCTCCAACGTCGATCCACCGAGATGGGAAAGATGTCAGCCGCCACACACGGCCTGGGCCCCCCCGGATGCCTGCCGGGATCCCCGGTGTGGCTGTTAAGCTCCCCTCCCTGGGCGCTGCCGTACCCCAATCCTGCCCCGGGGAAAGCGGCTGCAGCCTCCAGCCCAGCGAGGAGCACATAGGGCCCGGCCCGCTGCCGATCCCACGGGAGGGACCTGGCATCCCACGGCGCAGCTCCCCCCCGGCGCTGCCGCCGTCCCATTGCTCTTGCTGGGGGTACGGAATGGGGGCCCCAGCTCTGTAAGGATCGTGGAGAAGCTGCGATTTCCCCGCGTGGCGGCGGCAAGGGGAGGTCCCAGCCCGCGGCTGAGGAAGGAAACCGAGAGCCCCACAGAGGCCATTCCGAGCTGGGAGGCGGGGTGCGGCCAGCGGACCTCCCCCCCAGGAATCTCCGCAGACGAAGAGGGGAAACCGAGATCCCCCTCACCAAGCTCCTCAAGGCTGGGCAGAGGGGAAAGAAACCTCCCTGCAGACCCAAGGGCAGGGAACGAGTCCTGCTTCCTTCCAGGAGCCTCCGCAGCCGAGGTGTGGGGGGGGAGGGAGGCCGAGTCCTGCCTCCCCCGCCTCGAGCCTCCCCGGCCGTTGCCTCCCCCCACGCCCCTCCTCCGCTCCCGGGGCCTGAGGGGCCTCTCCGCCCGCTCGGTTCCCTCCCACCCCTTCCCGTCGCTTCCCGCAGGGGCGATTCCCGGCCCGGCCCCCACCTCCTTTCGGCATCGCGGCGGCGATGGCGGCTGCGGCAGCTGCGGCGAGGCCCCCCCCAGCCGGCCCCGAGTGGCGACCCGGAAGCGGAAACCGCCCCGCCCCCGCGCGCGGCCCCCGGCGCCCGCCCAGCGCCCGCGAGGCTCCCGCCGCGAGGCTGTCCGCAGCGCCGCCGCTCCCCCCACCCCGCACGGCGGGAACGCCCCGCCCCGCGCCGGCCGCGCGCCCCGCTCTGCCCTGGCCAAGGAGGGGGCGCGCAGGACGGGGAGGAGTTTTCCCTCAGGCACCGCGGCGGCCACGGGGCGGACCGGGGGCGAGAGGCCCCGCGGGTGACGTCGGCTGCAGCGCGACGGCGGGGCGGAAGCGGCGGCCGCGGCCCTCGGCAGGTAAGCGGGGTCGCGGGTCGCGGGCCGGGGGTTCCTTCCTTCGCAGACAGCGCGGCCCGAGCCCCGGGGGCTGCACCGGGGCTGGCAGGGCCGGGAGCGCGCTCGGCGGCCTAGCTCTCGGGCCTCGGTCAGAGCCGCCGGGTGGTGTTGTTCGGGTGGCGCGGAGGGGGTGAGGGCTGCGGGCCGCTGCTCGCCGCACTTTGCTAGGGGAAAGAAATAGTTTATTGGGGTGCTGTGAGCACAGCGCCCATCCCAGGGCCTGCTGGTGCGCCCATCCCAGGGCCGGCTGGTGCGCCCATCCCAGGGCCGGCTGGTATGCCCAGGGCCCCCCTGGGCGAGGTTTCACCTCTTTCACGGGCTCCATAAAGCTTACTCTTACAGTCGAAGCGCAAGGCGGCAAAGCAGCACAGACACTTCGGAAGGCATATCTCGAGCAGCTGGTTTGCTTTATTTTCCTTCCAGCGGCTCTCAGGACTTTGAAGCACCGGCAGGGTTTGTGTGCTGACAAATCCTATCCCTTGTTTCCTTGCCTTTGCCTTCCTCGTTTCTGAGGCAATGCCCAAAGTGAAGAGGAGCAGGAAGCCTCCCCCGGACGGCTGGGAGCTGATTGAGCCAACACTGGATGAGCTGGATCAGAAGATGAGAGAAGGTAAAGGGCTGAGCTGGATGTGCTCAAGGCTGTGACCCTGAAACAAGTTATTCCTTAACTTCTCTAGGAGGCCTGGCTTCCCCTGCCAGTACAGACTGACCTTTGTTACATCTCTGCCTTGCAGTGATGCTGCAGACTGAGATTGGGCCAGCACTGGTTGCATTTTTCTGGGTGCATACTGGTTACAGAGCACAGAGATTTGATGTAAAGTTGGTTTAGGGCAGGGAACACCATGGCTGAGCCCTGGCTGAAGCTTGCTGGTGTGTGTGGAGGGGCTGGTCATGCTGTTACTCTGGCCTGACAAGCCAGAGCAGCCATCAAGTCACCTGCCCTCCAGTATGGGTCACACCATCCCTGCTGTCATTCTGGTTTTATTTCCTAAGGGACCTGTTCCAGGTCAGGACCCTTTAGGTTGAATCTTCTCCCATTAAGCTCAGGCTTGTGTCTGTAGTGTATGAAAGTTGTGAACGTGCTGGGAATGGTTTATTGCCAGTTGACAAAAGAAACAGGGCTGGCAGCCTGAGATGTTCACCTGCAGCCTGGTGTCTGTGATCTCTCCCAGCGGAGACCGAGCCTCACGAAGGGAAGAGGAAAGTGGAATCCCTGTGGCCTATCTTCCGAATCCATCACCAGAAAACACGTTACATCTTTGATCTCTTCTATAAAAGAAAGGCCATCAGCAGAGGTGAGGGGCACAAAGGCTTTACCCTGGGCAGGGGAAGGCAGAATGGAGTAAGATGTGTGCCTGGGCTAGGTGGTTGGTGGGGAGGGAAGGCTGGCAGATGCCTGCCTTTAACTGCTGATTGTCACAGCTAGTAATTCCTGATAGTGAGTCTTCTAACACTTGCTGAGATGGTGTCTGCTGCTCTGCAGAGCTCTATGAGTACTGCATCAAGGAAGGGTATGCTGACAAAAACCTGATTGCAAAGTGGAAGAAACAGGGTTATGAGAACCTCTGCTGCCTGCGCTGCATCCAGACCCGGGACACCAACTTCGGAACCAACTGCATCTGCAGGGTCCCCAAAAGCAAGCTGGAAGTGGTAAGTTTGCAGTGTGCTCCTCCAACTCATCTGGACCCCTGGAGTACATGGTCTGACTCCTTCCAGGTCAGAGACAGCAGTGGTGCTGTTCTTCAGGGCCATTTCCTCTAGTTCTAACCTTTTCCATCCCAACTGGTGGAGGTGGTACCCCCTTGGTGGCAAAGTTGCTGTCAGCTTTGGCCTGCAGTCATTTGAAAAATGGGAAACAGCCACCAGAGGGTAGAGACCCTTCCCACAGAGCCACTCTGCCTCAAGGCCTGAGCTTGCTGCTCCTGCTGAAATACTCTCCTCATTTCTTTTCCAGGGGAGAATCATTGAGTGCACTCACTGTGGATGCAGAGGCTGCTCTGGCTGAAGCCTTTAGCCATCAGACTACTTTTTGAAGGCTGAGGGATCTCATCCTAGCTGATGGACTATTAGTGCAGGTACAGCCACCTTCTGTCTGATTAGGCATTTCTTAACAGCAATTAGAACAGCAAGGTCCTCCTCTGGGTCATGTATATAATGGTGGTTGTTTTGGAGCAGGTTCTTGTGCAGCCATTTGTTTTAAAATAAAGACTACCCTTCTGAGAGAGTGCTGTGGACTTCTGGCAAAGCATTCCCCTGCCCCCCTCCTCCTGTTTGATGTGGCTTGGGTGGTGGTTTGTTGTTTGCTTTTTCTCCTGTGAGGTGTTCTAAACCTGGGCTGGTTTTTAACCAGCTCTTAAGGCTGCATGGAAAGGCAATAACATGGTTCTCAGGCGTCCAGCCTGAGTCACACTCTTCCTCTGCCCTTGTACAGGAGTAAGCTGAATGTCACTGCAGGTAACCTGGAATTAAGGTGTAGATCCATTCAGGAATGCCAGCAGTCTGGAGAGACTGAGTGGTCACACCTGGAGTGCCCAGACACACACACAACCCAGGAAACTGACACATTAGCACTGAGCTAAACCACCAGTATATCTGGTTTTGCTGCTTCTTCCTCCTACAGCACAGGGGTTTGTTAAGCTACAGCTCATCCCCTCTTCTGCAGCTTAAGGAACTTCCCTGGAGATGTATTTGCTGCTGCTTAAAGGACAATTGTTTTATTAGGTAGCACAAGAGCCTGGCTTCACAGCAATACCAAGCAGCTTTACTATACCACAGTTTAAGGGAGTAAGTTCCAAGTTCTTCCAGCACAAGGAGGATGCAGGACTGTGTGTGCTGCTTGCTGCTACTTCTGGCCAGCCTCTTCCTTCCCCTCCTTTGCCTCCCAGGTGGCTGTCCTGTATTTTGCCCAGGGGTGTGGGGTCTCCTCTCCTGCCATGAATTTCAGCCACCGATAGTAGTAGCCCCGGAAGCCATCGATCCTCTCCAGGTAGGGGTTCTTTGACTTGTACTGCAAACAAACCCAACAAGTTTCTATTAGAAGAGAGCTTGCTTTGAGGACCAGCATGCCAGAGCTAGAAGCTTCTGCTACACAAGCAGCCATCAGTGACCGTCAGCCACCTTGGGCAAGCCCAGAGGACAAAGCCTTGGGCAGAGAGCTACGTTTCCCCTCTCTTGCTGGTGTGCTTCGTGCTGCCTTCATGCTCTGACCAGTTGGGGTTGCTTACCCTGTCAAACTTGGGAGGGTACTGTGCTGCAAACTCCAGCTGGCGTATGATGACCTCGTTGGGAGGCACTTGGTTTCTGCTCATGTCTCGCAGGATCTCTGTGAGGTAAGTGTAGTTCAGCTGCTTCACGGCAGCAGCAATGAGGGTGCTGTAGATGTGTTTGTTGGGAGTCACACCAGATCTCTGGAAACAACAGAGGCTTTGAGTTAAATGTTTGTCTGCCAACTAGCTCAGGACCCCTACAGGAAAAGACACACGGGCATTTCTCCCCCAAGAAAGCCCAGTGCATCCTGGGCTGCATCACAGGAGGGGGGTTCTGCCCTAGTAAGACCCCACCTGCAGTGGGGTCTCCAATGTTAGACAGACATGGATCTGTTGGAGCAGATCCAGAGGAGGCTGTCAAAACAGAGGGCTGAAAAAACACAGGGCTGAAGCACCTCTGCTTGTGAGGACAGTCTTGAGAGTTGGGGTTGTTCAGCCAGGACAAAAGAAGGCTCCAGGGAGACCTTCTTGTGGCCTTCTGGTACTTGAAGGAGGCAGTACTCTATCAGGGAGTGCAGTAACAGGACAGGGGGTAACAGTATCAAATTACCAGGGCATAGATTTAGATTAGATAGAAGGAAGAAGTTCTTCACTGTGCAGATGCTGAGGCACTGGAGCAGGTTGCTCAGAGATGTTGTGGATGTCCCATCCCTGAAAATATTCAAGATCAGGCTGGGTGGGGCTTTGAGCAAGCTGGTCCAGTGGAAAGTGTCCCTGCTCATGGCATGGTGGCCAGAACTAGATGATCTTTAAGGATCCTTCCAAACCCATCCATGATTCTGTGATAAGGATCAAGTTCTCACTCCCAAACTTGGGTAGCAGCTTGCTGTCCCATCACAGGTGTAAGACAGATCACAGCTGCTACTCTAGAGTTGCCTATTTTGGGAGTGAGAACCCAACTGCTCAGCAGGTCTTTTTAGAAGCATTAATACTTTGCCTCTTCTTGCAGCTCAAACCCCACACAGCAGAGGTTGTTTTTTTTTTTATTACCTTCAGATCTGAGAGTAATTGCAGCCCATCCTTCTCTTGGTGGCAGGCAATGGCCAAGTTGCAGAAGGTGTGGAGGTTGGGAGAGAGTCCCTTCTTCACCAAAGCTGGTAACATGCTCTGCAAGACACAAGTTCCTACTGTGGGTACAGAAGCAGGTCTCACAATGAAACACAGCTAACTCAGAAGGCCTCCTGAGACAAGGAGCTGTGGTGAGAGGGCTGGGACTGAGTTTTTCCTCACCTTTGCTCCTTCCAGGTCTCCCTGTTTACTTTTCTTCCTGATTAAAGTATTATAGAAGGTAATATCTACTTTCACTTTATGCTTATCTAAGCTTGCCAGCAAATAGGACTCTGAAGGGCTTTGGGGTTCCACCAGTTCAGCCAGTAATGTAAATGTTTTAATGTTGGGTTCTGCGTTGTCCTCTTTCATTTTATTCAAGAAGCCTTCCACATCCCCCATCACAGCCAGTCGATGGGCTGGGGTGGCCACTGTCCCCAGGGACACCACCTCTGCACTGGGTCCCCTGGAATCCAGCAAGTTGGGCAGCTTGCAGAAGGACAGCTTCTGGCTTAGGTCTGCCTGTGCCTGCTCCACCTCGTTCTGGCCTTTTGTCACCAGCACTTCTGTCCTGCTGTCAGCTGTGCTGGGGCAGTCCAGGGCAGCTGGCTCTGCTTCAGCCTGAGTCACATCTTTGGTTTGTGGGCAGATCAGTTCTTCAGGCTGCACCAGCCTCTCCTGAAATAGTTGGTTTTCCATGGCTTCCACATCCAGCTGGACAGCAGCTGCCTGCTCTGCTCCTTTCCTCCTCTGACTTTTCCCCTTTTCCCTCTGCCTCACGGGTGCAAGCCTTAGCTGAGCTGAGTTCTCAGTGCTGGGGCTGAGCAGGAGCCTGGATGCCACCATGGGATCCCCTATCCCACAGTCTCTGGCAGCACGCAGCAGCAGATTGTAACTGTGGCTGTTGGCCTTTATTCCAAGGGCAGTCATTTGTTTCCAGACCTGAGGAGGGGGAAGATGAACACCAAATGTGAGTGATAATTAAGGAACAGGAAGATCCCTAGCAGCTTGTATCTGTTAAGAGTATCTGCTTGCAGAGGAATGAGTTCACAGCATGGTGAGGTGAGATGCCTCTGGACAGTGAACACCTGGAGCTAGTGCAGCTTTGTGAGATCATCCAGGGTGGTCCACCAAGGTATGAGACATCCTAATGGCAGTCTAACTGCAGAATCACTCCTAGGAGGAGCTGAACTCTTTGTTTCACCACCTCTCAGCAACCTGCTGCTTCCTTTGTGTTCAAGTGACACATTTCCACACAGAAGTGCTTTTCCCTTCCCCACTTAGAGCATGAGGACCAACCTGCAGGGCGTACCGGAAGCCGTTTTCGCTGTCCTTGATGCAGGCCATGAGGAGGAAGCTGAAGGTCTCAGCTGTAAGAACATGGCCCTTCTGCACGATCTCCTGAAAGAGCAGAGAGGGCAGGGAACATCCCAGTCACCCACACATCCATCCTAGCTGGCTGTGAACCTCATACACTACTGTTGTTTCTGGGAATACAACAGCAAAGCACAAAATCAGCTCCCATGGCTGTAAGCAGAATAATCACTCCAGAAGGGGAGGCCTGAAAGGCCTGCACAGACCCCAGCTTGTCCCTCATGGGAACTGGAATGGCCTTGGCTGGAGGAACAGCAAGCCTTTGAGCCATTCCCAGAGAGCCATTCCCATTCTTCAGGAAGGAGCTGCTCGAAGAGCTCCAGAAGGAGTGGACTATTAACGTGTCTTCAAAGTGAACCGAGATAGATACAGCACCTGTGAGCCCCACAAAAGTTATGTTCAAGGAGCCTTTAACACATCTGGCCAGAAGTTTAAAGCCAGCCTCTGCAGCTGCCTCCTTCTGTTTAACATCTGGTGTCTGCTAAGCCAGTGGTTGTGTGACCAGGGATCAATGAAATACGATCAGATGCTGGAAAAGAAACAAAGTCTCTGAAATATGGCAACTTGCAGGAGCTTGAACCTGAGCAGATGGCACTTAATTTGAGGGGAAAAAACCTGTGTGATTACCTTCAGCACATCAAAGCACATCCTGAGATCCGAGCAGAGGGCGCAGACCTTCAGCAGTGCGTGGTAGGTGATGAGGTTCAGCTCCTCATTCCTGCTCTTCAGCTGCTGGCGCAGTTTGAGGGCACTCTGCAGCCCGGAGTCCTTCCACGGGGACTCGGCGCAGGCGTTGAACAGGGCTGTGTACGTGGCCTCAGTGGGAGCCAAGCCTCGTTTCTTCATCTAAGGGAAGAGAAGAAGAATCTCAACCAAGGTTTCAGGGAAGGATTGTTAGAATTTCTTAACTGGGTTTGAAGAGTTTCAGGCTAAGGAGGTACAAACACGAACTCAAAGGCAGGGCAGGGACAAATCGCTGTGACCAAGCGCTTGGAACAGTCTGAGCTCAGGAAACGTCACAAAGGTTTGAGAGAGGAATGAACATAAACCTACGTCATTGTAGAGCCTGAAAGCCTTTTTCACGTAGCCAACTCTGCCACAGCCACCAATCAGAACGGTGTAATTGCTTTCTTCTGGCTGCACACGCTCCTCCTTCAGCATCTGCACCTCAAACAGCTCCAGAGCCTCTGCCAGCTACGGGGGAGAGGAAAATCCGTGAGGCAGGAAGAGAATCGATTGCAGTGCACACGAACACAGAGCTGTGGTAGAAGTCCTGCAGAGCACAGGATTCCTCACAGCTTATTTTACTTCTTTCTGTAAAGATACTGAATGATGATACAGAAGGAGCAGATTGCAGAGCTCACTGGGAATCGCACTGGGAGGGACCTTAAAGATCATCCAGTTCCACCCTCCTGCCATGGGCAGGGACACCTTTAACTAGACCAAGTTGCTCAAACCCCGTTCAGTTTGGTTTAGAACACTTCTAGGGTTGGGGTGTCCACAACCTCTCTGAACCACGCAGAGCTGCATTAAAAAATCAAGTAAGAGAAGAGCTGGGAGCAAACCTTATCCTCTTTGATGAGAGCCTTGCATCTTAAGAAGTACCAGTATGGTGTGTTCTTCGGTCCGCGCCGTGGTTTTCTTTCCGGTTCTTCCTCTCCATCTTCATGAAGCTTTAAGTTATGGAAGCTTGAAGTGGTTTTGCGATAATATTTTCTTGAGGAAAATTTATTAGACAGCGTCCCGAACTCCACGCCTTCGTCATCATCCTCCTCCTCCTCCTCCGCCCCAACAGCTCCAGCGCAGCTGCCAGCATCGCTCTCTCTCGGGTCTCCACCAGGCAGCTTGCAGGACACCTGCGAGGATCGGAACGGCCTCCAGCCCGGCAGCGGCCCCTGACCCGAGGCCCGGAGCAGGCTCGGGGCCTTCCTGGGCCGCTCAAGACACGCCCAGCGGCACCGCAGAGCGATCGGCCCGAGGACTCGCATGGATCTCATGACCTGCTCTTGGCCACCGGGAGACGGCTGCGGAGAGGAAACCACCCCCAGGCCTGCACCGGCCCCGCTCCCTTCACCTCAGGCGCGGCGCAGGCGCGGGCGGAAGGGGCGGAACCAGCGCGGTGCCGCCTGCTCTGATTGGTGGGGCTGCGCGCGCGGCCCGCTGGGCGTCGGGGTGAGGGGTGACTCCCGGCATTCCGCGGGCGGGCGGCGCGGGGCGGCGAGGAGCTGCCGCCGCCGCCTCCCCTCACCTCAGGCACTGCCGGCACGGAGCGGAGCGGGCCGGGCCGGGCCAGCCCGGGCCCGGCCGCCCGCTGCCCCCCCCCCCTCCCTCCACCATTCCCCCCCTTCCGTCCCGCCTTCGCCGCCCCCCAGCCGCCACCATGCAGGAGCTCATCGCCAGCGTGGACCACATCAAGTTCGACCTGGAACAAGCTGTGGAGCAGCAGCTGGGGGCGCAGCCCTTGCCCTTCCCTGGCATGGACAGTGCGTGCAGGCAGCGAGCGCGGCGCGACCCCCTTCTCCCCGGGGTGTTCGGGGCCGGCCCTTGGCCTTTGGCCTAGGGGCCACCCCTGACCTCCCTCCCGGGCTTGACTGAAGTGGCTGGGGCGGGAGGGTGGCTGGGATGGAGGGAGGATTGCGGCCACCTGAGTGCTTTGCTCAGGTCTAAGCCTTAGATCCACCTAGCTTCTGCTTTCCTTGTGAGGTTTCCCTCTGAATCCGAATGTTTTTCTTTCCTACTTAGTAAAAGTTGTAGTTAGTATCCAGCCAGGTGGGAAGAGAAAGCTGAGACACTGTCGTGCATAAGCATCACTTTACGACGTTGTGCTCTGCTGTGGTGAGACCCCTCCTGCACTGCTGTGTCCAGCCCTGAGCTCCTCAGCACAGGAAAGACATGGATTGGTTGGAGCAGGTCCAGAGGAGGCCACAAGAGTGGTCTGAGGGCTGGTACCCCTCTGCTGTGAGCACAGGCTGAGGGAGTTGGGGTTGTTCAGCCTGGAGAAGGTTCCAGGGAGACCTATCAGTGGCCTTTCAGCCCTTACAGGAGCAGGTAGGAAAGCTGGGGACAGATTTTTTAGTGAGGTCCCTTGTGACAGGACAATGGTGATTGTTTCAGACTGAAAGAAGGAGATTCAGAGTAGAGGGAAGGAAGACATTTTTACCTTGAGAGCAGTGAAACACTGGCCTGGGATGCCCAGAAAGGTGTTAGATGCCCTGTCCCTGAAAACACTCCAGGTCAGGATGGATGGATGCTGAGCAACCTGCTCTGGTTGAAGATCTCACTGCAAGGAGGTTGGACTAGCTGACCTTTAAAGTTTCTTTACAACATAAAACATTCTGATTTGTTTTCATTCCCTTTTGATAGATGAATCATTTTGATCATGGGGAGGCTTCAGATTTATCCATGCCCTGGTGTCTAAACCTTTTCCCCCCAGCCTAATACTCTGACACAGGTAGTCTTAGGAGACTCACAACCTGCTGACATTTTCTGGCCTACTGAACTTTTGTCTTAACTCCTCCAATATTGTGGTTCCTGTTGGTCAAGGATCAGCAAGGGGAGAGCATCCTAATGGTTGTTGCAGTCTCTTCTGGTCACAAAATGTCAGTCTGTTGTTGCCAGGGCTGTGAATGAAGGGCTCCCTGACACGACTGACTTAACAGCAAAGGAAAACTCAGTCAGCAAAACCTGAACACCTGAAAATCAAAACAAGCCCCACCAAACCACTGTTAAGATTCAGCTGGACAGTTAACTGAGCCAACTTGTCTAGACTGTGCTTTTTGTCTTGAAAGGTTGGACCAGATGATCCTAAAGGTCCAATGTGGTGCTTTATGATTCTAAAGCTCTGCAGGTTCCCTGCGGTGCTCCTCAAGAAGCATAGTTGTGAGGGCCAGGCTGGAGCAAGCAGTTTTGCAGGGAGAGGAAACTCCTTTCCTTATGATGCTGAGGGCCAGGTTGTCTTTCTGGGGAAGGGAATGCTTTTAAAGTTGCCATGAAGCTTTGTTGAGCTGAGTTGTGTGTCTCTGTTCTCTCCACAGAATCGGGTGCAGCTGTTTGTGAATTCTTTTTAAAGGCGGCCTGTGGTAAAGGCAAGTGATGATCCCACTACAGCTATGGGGTGCAGGGGGCAAAGGAGGCTTTCCAGTCCCTTCTGCAGGTTTTGTGAAGTGGAGGGGAATAACCTACATAGAGAAGGAGCACAGAATGATGGGGACCTCTGGAGATCATCTAGTCCGACTCCCCTGCCAGAGCAGGTTCACCTAGGTGTTGGATCCCAGGCACAAATCCAGGCTGGGCAGGGACTGGCTGGAAAGCAGCCCTGAGGAGAGGGACTTGGGGGTGCTGGGGGAGGAGAAGCTCACCAGGTGCTCTCAGTGTGCAACTGCAGCCCGCAAAGCCAATCAGCTCCTGGGCTGCATCAGGAGAAGTGTGGCCAGCAGGGCAAGGGAGGTGATTCTCCCGCTCTGCTCAGCTCAGTACTGCCTCCAGTTTTGGAGCCCCTATTGCAAGAGGGATCTGGAGGTGCTGGAAGGTGTCCAGAGAAGAGTCAGGAGGATGAGCAGAGGGCTAGAGCACCTCTCCTATGAGGACAGACTGAAGGAGTTGGGGCTGTTCAGTCTGGAGAAGAGAAGGCTCCAAGGTGACCTCATTGTGGCCTTCCAGTATCTGAAGGGGAGGGACTGCTCAGGATCTCAGGTGGTGATAGGGCTAGGGGGAATGGAATAAAGCTGGAGGTGGGGAGATTCAGGGTGGATGTGAGGAGGAAGTTCTTCCCCATGAGAGTGGTGAAGCCCTGGAATGGGTTGTCCAAGGAGGTGGTTGAGGTCCCATCCCTGGAGGTGTTTAAGCCCAGGCTGGCTGAGGCTCTGGCCAGGCTGATCTAGTGTGAGGTGTCCCTGCCCATGGCAGGGGGGTTGGAACTAGATGATCCTTGTGGTCCCTTCCAACCCTGACTGATACTGTGATACTCTGTTGGAATACCTGCAGCAGCTGTGGAGTAGTGGTAGGGTTTTTAACAAGTTAGAATCACAGAATCAAGCAGGTTGGAAAAGACCTCAGAGACCATCAAGTCCAACCTATTACCTAGTACCTAACACCTCCTGACACCTAAACCATGGCTTCAAATGCCATGTCCAATCCTTTATTGAGCACCTCCAGGGACAGTGACTCCACCACCTCCCTGGGCAGCACATTCCAATGGCAAATTACTCTTGCTGGGAAGAGCTTTCTCCTCACCTTAAGCCTAAACCTCCCCTGGCACAGCGTGAGGCTGTGTCCCCTGGTGCTGGTTGCCTGGGAGAAGTTAGGAGATGGTAAAGAAAGGCTTGGACTCAACCACAGACAGCATGCTGTGGTTGTACCTGTGCTATTTGCTGTGCTTGGTGGGTGGTTGCCACAGCTAAGAGCTGGAGACCATCTTGCTTAGCTCAGGAGAGGCCAGCACAAGGCTTGTGTGGAACTCCCTGTTTTAACTTCAAAAAATGCTGACTTCTAAAACCCCTCTTGCAGAGGGGAATGAAGTGCAGCTATATTAGCCTGTGCCAGGCTGATTTTGACTGTTCTTTTCTTTCCCTTCTCCTTGCTGCATCCTTTCCCCAGGGGGCATGTGCCCGTTCCGACACATCAGCGGGGAGAAGACAGTTGTGTGCAAACATTGGCTACGAGGACTGTGCAAAAAGGGTGACCAGTGCGAGTTTCTGCATGAGTATGACATGACCAAGATGCCTGAGTGTTACTTCTACTCTAAATTTGGTAAGGGGCATTGTAGCTCCTACTTGGCATTCCGTGCTGGTGTGAGAGCCTGAAGAGGATCGTGGTGCCTCCCTCTCGTCTTGTCTTCAGAGCTTTACAGTTCCTCTCTGTCTGATGATGATGATATAGGTTGTAGGTTTTTCAGATCTGCTTAATCCTTTGCCTTATTATTCCCTTCCCCCCCCAACCACCAAATTTGTGATTTACTGTAGATACCTCCTCTCTCAGGAGCTCATCCCTTGGGGCCAGAGGGGGGAAGTTCAAGTTTTTGCCTGGGTTTTATGCCTTGTGTTCCGTTTCGGGTATGAGGCGAGCAGGCTGAGCAGCTTGGCCTTTGCATGACTCTTATCTTTTTGGGGAGTTGATGAGCAGCAGAGGGCATGGGAGTGCAAAACTTTTATGCACTTGCTTTCCAGCTCTGGAGATCTGGACATAATGAGGCAACTTGCTGTCAGAAACTTACAGTCTTGTAGGTTTCCTTGGATGGAGGTTAGTGCGCGATTTGTAGTTTCTCCACACTTGTGGTGCACTAAATGTTTGGTTTTTTGTTATCATGACTGCTCTATCAAATTTGGTTTCCTCATTGTTTTTAAAAAGCACCCATAAAAGTATCCAGTCTGGTAGAGCTTTACTTGCTGTGGTGAGCCCTCAGTTCTTCATCTAGGTTAAGGCAGGCAGCAAGACTGTTGTGCCTGAGCTTACAAACGTTGGTTAGCAGTTTTGTGGGAGCTGCATCACCCAGGTAATGGCTTTGGAGGGCCACTGGATCTGGAGCCTGCACCATGGACTAAGCAGTGTGTTTGCCTTTGGTACAGGGGAATGCAGTAACAAAGAATGTCCATTCTTGCACATTGACCCGGAGTCTAAGATCAAAGACTGTCCCTGGTACGACAGAGGCTTCTGCAAACACGGTATGTATGGCACACAGCTGCTGCTTCTCTGCCTCTGAGGCGAGGGCAGGGTGGTGGTGTTCCTTTCTGCCTGCTCTGCTTGAGTGTGGTGCTGTTGAAGGGGCATTAAATTGTCCACACCCTCAAAGAGAACTCTCAATATTGTTCAGCAGAAGCTTACTTAGCAGAATTCAGGCTGTACCAAAGTGCTGGAAGGTGAACTGCTGAGCTCTGTGTTGCAGGTCCCCTCTGCAGACACCGGCACACTCGAAGAGTCATTTGTGTGAATTACCTGGTTGGATTCTGTCCAGAGGGGCCCACCTGTAAATTCATGCAGTGAGTATTGCTTCCAGGCTTCTCCTCTTTCCCTTGCCATATAAACAGGGCTGCTCCAGTGCTTCCCAATGGCTTTGGGGGGTTTGGCCAAGGTTTAGTTTGTTGCACTGAGTTTAGGATATGGGGCAGAGCCTCCTCGGGAGTCAGCAGTGAGGCTCCTAAGTGGTCATCAGGTGTCATCAGTGCAGTGGGATCACATGGGTTTGTACTCCAGAAGACCTCCCAGCTAGAGGGCTGTACTACATACTGGTATATACTGGACTGGCATGTTCCTATACATAATTGCTGAGGTCAGAATGCAAAGAGAAGGGAGGAGGAGGAGGAGAGGAGAAGGCAGTGATTTATCTCCCGTGAGCCAAATTTAATTGGCTGAGTGTTTGTTGTGTTGCTTGGAATTACTTGACTGAGCTGATGGTGAAAGGTTGGCATATCATTTGAGAATCAATTTTCTTGTTTCCATCCAAACCAGCCCTCGGTTTGAACTGCCAATGGGAACCACAGAGCAACCACCACTGCCTCAACCGACACAAACACAGCAAAAGGTACACCGCGCCCCCGCCTCCCCTGCACGCCTGCCCTCAGAGCATTTCCCACAGCCCTTTAAAACAGGGGCTTGCCTGGTGGTCAGAGCTGGAGACCTGGCCTCTTGCATCTGGCTTGCTGGGAAGCCTTGGAGAAACCCTGATAGAGGAAAAACCTTTCTGCTTTTACAAGGGGCTGTGATAGTCTTGTAATTAAGAGCTTGGAGATGAATCCAAGTAAACCACAAACTGTCCCTTCCCGTTTCTCATCCCAGCCCTCTAACATCTGCCATCTGATCACAACAAACTGCTGCTGCCTCCCTCCTGGGACTCTGGTGGTGTGCTTTGATCTGTTTGTCCTCTCTCTTTGGTTCATCTCATCAGTCCTCCAGCCCAGAGGCCAGCAGTGGTTGCTCTGCTGCTCGGGGTCACTGCCTGGAAGGGAGGGTGCTGTGCAAGAATTAAGCAGTGAGCAACCCAGAGCCATTACAGCAATGAAAACCTTACAATTGCTTCAACTTTACATGGGCATCTAGTCACAGAACACTCCCACATTATACAGAAGCACATCATATGTGGTTGTACAGCAATCTGCCAGGTTTTGTAATGTATGTGACACCTCTCAGTGATATTTTAGTGGCCTAAACCTACTCTCTAAATCTGCTTTCCAGAGAAGAGCAGAATTGCTGGGCTTTGCAAGCCTCAGTGCTTGAGTTCTCTCTGATGCTCCAGCTGGCAGGGCACCCACACACAGATCTGGAGGGAAAAAATGGATCATTTGCTGTATGGGGTCCTTTTCCCTCCTTTACACAATAACAACCACAAAGGTCTTTATCCTTGATGCACTCAACTGAGTCAGAACTCTTCTCTTCCCCCCCAGAGGACACCCCAAGTCATCGGAGTCATGCAGTCTCAGAATAACAACACTGGGAACAGAGGACCCCGGCCGTTGGAGCAGGTCACCTGCTACAAGGTAACTTGGAGGGGAGGGATGAGGAGGCAAAGGAAAGCTCTGGGTGATTGCTTTGCCCACTCTTGGAATGGCTCTGACACTCCAGGACACGTTGTCTGCTAATGAACAGGAAGCCCTCCTGCCGTGGCAGTTAAAGGAGACTGCCAAGCTGGAGGTGTCAAAAGAAGGGTTGACATCAGTGTTGTCTCAGGAGTCAATTTGCTTACACTTGC
This sequence comes from Melanerpes formicivorus, assembly GCF_026170545.1. Lineage (NCBI taxonomy): Eukaryota > Metazoa > Chordata > Aves > Piciformes > Picidae > Melanerpes > Melanerpes formicivorus. The sequence continues at coordinate 2,847,502 of NW_027142366.1, read as the reverse complement.
TGCCTGAAGAAAGATTTTTCTTCTCCCCTGTTAGCTGGGAGGTCCTTGTGAATGACAGAAATCAGATAGGCAAAGGCTGGTTAGTATTTCAGCTGCCAGTGCACCCCGTTGCTGTCAGACCCAGGAGTGAGCTCTTCCCCTTGGTTGCTCATGGAGGAACTTTGAACACAATTGACTTCCACCTCTGTTTATTTTTCTTCAAAAGCCCCAACCACTAGGAAAAGGCAAAGGATCATCCTCTCCACTCAGCTTTCACAGCTGCGTTGTTGCTCATGCCAACACCTGTGCCTGGGGCGCTTCTCTGGGTAAAAATGACTGTGCTTGGGCAGGGGTCTGGAGTAGCTGGATCCGTTGCACTGAAAAGCTTTAATAGCTGCCTTTTGGTTTACCTGTAAGTTAGTTGTGTGTCTGGAGGATCCTCTTGCACCAGATCCTGTCATTTCTGTCTGGGATTGAATAGCCTCAAAGTGCAAAGTCACAAACCTTTTGTCCAGATGCCCATTTCCCTAATTCAGTCAATCAGTAGGGTCCCCAGGGGGCTCTGATGGAGACACCAGATGGAGCAGTCTTGGAAGCCTCACATGCTGAAGTTCTCCTTGGGTGTTAGAGCCCTTTGTGGCTCACAGTGATGTGCTGGATGCTTTCTCCTTTGTGGTGTTAGCAGTAATGTGGCATCAGGTTGCTCTCAGCAGAGAAGCAGCTTTTCACTGTTTCATTTCACCTGCTCAATGCTGCATCTTCCCCAGGCAGAGAAGCTTCTAAACTTGGAAAGGTTTCTGTCTGCCTTTAAGGCAGCTAGAGGTAAAGCCACAACTGTGTAATAATTCCCCTCTCTCTTTCTCTTTCAGTGTGGTGAAAAAGGTCATTATGCCAACAGATGCACCAAAGGACATCTGGCCTTTCTCAGTGGACAGTGAAAAGAGCAGGAAGAAGAGTGCAGGGGAGCTGTTAGCACTGAGAAAAGGTTTCTGCCTAGCACTATGTCTTGAACTATTAATCAGGTTGTTTTTTAATGCCATTACTGAAAGAACTGTTCTGAGGCTGGCTGCTGCTGAGCAACATTTTTGTAACTGTCCACAACTGGGTTGTTGGTTTGTTTGTTTGGTTTGGTTTGGTTTTCTTTTTTTATGTTTTAACCTTTTAAAAGTCGATTTTGGCCTCTGCCTGTTCTCATGGAGCCCTGCTGAAAGGCAGAGCCAAAGGGCAGTAGGTACTCAGCCCCCCTGCCGGTGCAACACATCTTAACTCCAGTGTCTCTTTAAAGTGTTTCCCTTCTGCCACTTCTCTTTGGAGAACCTGCAATGTTCCAGCCCCTCCCTGTGGAAGCAGGAAGACTGACTGGGAAAACTAATGCTCAAATTGCCTTCCCTTCAGTGAGGAAGCAGAGATCCTGCTCTCCTCTAGCTCTTTAAAAGTCGTGTTCCCAGCTCCAGCCTGCTGCAGCTGGGGAGCTGGTGGGTGACTTGGTGCATCCTCTGTGTGAGGCTGCAAAACAGCTCGTGCCCACTTGCTTTGTTTTCTGTGCTTCTTGCTGTACTGGAGGTGAGAAACCAAACCTGGGTGAGAGCTGATCAAAGGGAGAGCAATTTGGCGTTGCTGTGGTTGGCCAAGCGCTGCGGAGCGCTGGCTGTGGGAAAGCTGCCTCTGTGCTCTCCTGCCATTTGCAAGGAGCAGAGAGGAAAAGGAACGTGGCTGGAAGAGCAGGAACAGGAGAGCTTTGTCTCGGCCCCCTTGTCATCCAGCTCACACTGAGCAGGCATTCCCATAGCCTAGAGGAGGCCAAGAAGTGGAGAGGTGCATTCTTATGGAGCACTGCTTTTAAAAGTGGTAGAGCCCTCTACCGAGAGCAGTTTGGGCAAGCCAAACCCCAGCCAATTTTTTTTTGGTGAGACTCTTTCAAAAGGCCCAATGGTAAAATTTGAATTAAAAGGGGAAAAAAAGAGGGGGGGAAAAAAAAAAAAGAGGCACCTACAACATGAGCCTTACTGATTCTAACCCATCACTCCTTTGCTGACTGCCTTTAGACTTTGTTTTTATTGAAATGTACCCATGGAAAAAGCTGGCTGTGAAGTTGTTTTGGGTTTGGTTTTTTTTTCTTCTTCTTCTTTTTTTTTTAAACAAGGTAATATGAGTGGATTAAGAGCAGTGACCAGAGCCTGTGTTGGTCTGAATGGTGTGGTTATTTCACCTATGGAGAGTTGGGAGTCAGTTGGAAATAGAGGTTTGAAAGTCTTAAGCGAGTGCGGTGTGGTAGACCGTCAGACTGAGACTCGCAACGTGCTGTGCCTCCAGAGACACCACAAACCATGAGGTGTGTTCTCTGTGTGCAGCTAGACACCTGGAAAGGGAGCTAAGCCACTCCAGAGCCTGGCTGCCTTCCCTGTCTCCTTCAGGATGTCATGGTCTTTGCTGCCTGAGCAGCTGTTCTAAAGCTGAAAGCCTTCCCCTTACCACTGAAGCTCCTGAGCGATTCTTTTTATCCCTTAACAAGTTTTCACTCTCAGAAAACACTGTAGGTTGTATCTGCAATACCCGGCTGTGGTTAGAGTCAGCAGGCACTATGGGCTGTGTGAGGTGTCCAGCATCAGCTGGTGCCAAAGGAGGGCCTTTTAGCTGCTGTTCTCCATACTGTCTCCTGTTAAACCTCTCATAGTGTCTCCTGTTAAACCTCTCACAGCATCTCCTGTTAAACCTCCGCTTCGAGTTCAGGAGCTAAGTTTTCCTTCAGTTTGATTTCATGAAGCTTTGTTACATTAAAGGCCTTGTAATTTTTATACCCCTTCAGAACAACCTTTCAGCTTCTTCTAGCAATGGAAGCAGGTGGAGTTCTGATAGACATCTTGGGCTGTCAGGTAGGAAGCATTAGCTTCCTGAATGACAGAATGGGAGTTGTGGATCTTCTTAAAGCTAAACTGGTCTCATCTCAGGTGGAAAACTGCCCAAATACCCCCAGTCCCTGAGGAAGAATCACAAACAGGTGGTCCCACAAACATGCCACCTAAAGCTCAGGTATTTTATAGAGTCACAAACTGGTTTGGGTTGGAAAGGGTCATGTAAGCAAGCACGTCTTCCAGGAGAGCAGGTTGCTCAGAGCCCCATCCAACTAGACCTGGAATGTTTCCTGGGATGGGGCTTCTACCACCTCTCTGGGCAATCTGGTTGCATTTTCCTTTTAAATCCAAATGTATCTCTTCAGCAGGTTGCCCAACCTGTACATAATGACCATGAAGAAGCAACCCAAGCAGCAGATGCTTTCCCAGCCACCTCTGAGCTTGCCCTAGGTGGGGTTGAGAAGACAAACTCCCTTGCACAGGACGACTTGAGTCAGTTATGAGACTGTCAGGCCCAGTAAATGCACATTGTGTCAACTTTATTATTGGTCTTAACAGTACAGATTCTTAGTCTGAATTAGCTCTTCTGTCAGGACAGCTGTTTCCAGTAGCTGAGCATTCAGGAGCTGTAGCTTCACTCTGCCAAACTCCTGCCTCAGTGGTACTTCCTGTGGCGGTCGTGCTCTGTGGCATTTCAAGAAAAGCAAGTTCATTTTACTGAAGTCACAACAAATCCCAGGGAAAAACAACCCCCCACTCAAAACTTTGGTCAGATGAGAATGCATCTAACCTTTCTTTATCACCAGGAAAATACTGGTAGCCAGCTAGTAACTCAGTGGAAGCACTGAAGTTTTTAGGGCCAACAGCAATCTGCTTGCCCACAGTCTGGGATCCAAGCAGAGTCTTTAATGTTGCTTCTGAAACCAGCAGCAGATTGGTTTTGCCCCAGGCACCTTCCAAGCTGCACTATCCCCACTCAGCCACACTGCTTTTACTCACTGATGTGACTGTAGCTCCAGATATAGCTGATCACCACATAACCAGCAAGCACCATGGAGACGCCAGCGAGCCCTCCCTTCTTGACGTTGATGTATTTGTTGTAGTACCTGTCATAGCCTGGGCAGGGGGAAAGTTGGCAGAGCAGCCAGGTGAGTTGCTGTGCTTTTCTGTGTCTAAAAGCAGCAGCCTGCTTCCACAGAATTGTTTCTAATGAGGGTCTCAAGCAAGCCTGAGAGAGGGCAGCCTGTGTGTTTTAAGCAGGATGAACTCAAGTTAGTTCTACTAAACCTTAAAAGAAAAAAAGAGGGAGGGGGAAGCCATTTATTGTTCACTCAACAATGTGGCTTTATAGACTCATAGATTGTTAGGGCTGGAAGGCACCTCAGGGATCACCCAGCTCCAACCCCCCTGCCATGGGCAGGGACCCCTCACACTAAATCAGACTGCCCACAGCCACATCCAGCCTGGCCTTAACCTCCAGGGATGAGGCTTCCCCCACCTCCCTGGGCAACCTCTGCCTTTCACTGAGCTCAAGCTGCTCTGGAATGATCAAATGGTTTCATGCTAGTGTATATACATTCTGTAGCCACTTGCATTTGATAGTAAGGACATGAGTCAAAACTTCCAGCAGTGATCCATAAAAGCCCTGGTGTCCTTTCCTACCATCTTTAGATAGCAACTGCCACGTTCAGTGATTTGTCATGTTGGGAAGCCTCAAGATTCTCAGCAACTAGGTCCAGGGGTCAGGTTTGTCCTCTTTATACAGGGGTCAGGTTTGTCCTCTGTATACATGGAGACTGAAAACGAACTGCTGGCGAATAAAACCCGTGTGAGAAACAGATGTAGAGAAGGGAGAACAGAACGCTACAGGAGACAGGGCCCTGGGAAAGCAAAAATCGCCTTGAAGTAGCGCCTGTAGAAGTGAATCCCCCCCCCGGCCACAGCCCACACCCCCTCCGGCAGCCAAGTGCGTGAGCACCGCTCTGCCAGACTCCGTGAGGAGCAGGAATTGACACCCTCCGGGCCTCCGCCGGCCCAGGCGGCGGTCGCAGGGCTCTTCCCGCGGGGCAGGCAGCGCGGCCGCGGGCTCCCCTCGGCCCCCCTCACCTCTTCGCAGGGCCCCGACGATGCCGCCGGGTGTGAAGTCCCTCATGGCCAGCCATGTGGGCAGCTGGCCCAGCTTCACGTCCAGCAGCTTGGTGTCCTTGAGGAGAACTGCGGCGCGGAGAGAGGCACAGCCAGGTTAGAGGGGAGGATAAGGGAGAGGGGGAGCCGCGGTCACCTTGGGAGCCCGCAGCACTCACCGGGCGTCTGCGCCATCTTGCCGCTGCTGCTCTGCGCCGCCGCGGGGGAAGGCGGGAAGGAGCGGGCCGAAGAGGCTCATGGGAGGAAGGTCAGGCCGGGCCCTGGATGTGGCGCGGGGCTGCCGCCATCTTGGGCGGGTCACGCACCGGTCCCCACCGTACATCGCTGGGTGTAGGATGCCAGGGACGAGGAGGTCAAAACAGCTGCAGCTGTGCAAGCGGCAGAGAAAAATCTCATCAGCATCGTCACAGGACTTCATCAGGAGTCTTTTAGGGGCTGCTGCTGCCCTACAAATCAACCTTCTCTGGTGTGCTCCGAAGTTGCGACTCTTCAGCGCTGTAGATGTGCATTCATACACAGTAGATACTGAACTGACATGGTCCTCCTTCCTTGTCATGTGAGAAGGGAGAGCTTCTCAAACCTCTTCCAGGGGTCATCTGCCCTCTCCTGCAGTCCTCTTAGGTGGCTTTGAGATGAGGGAAGAAATGTTAGACTCTTTCTCTCAGGGGTTAGCTATCAGATGAATAGTCACAGAGTCATTAAGGTTGGAAAAGACCTCTACAAACATCAAGTCCAACAGCCGACCCAACACCACCACCATGCCCACCAAACCATGTCCCAAAGTGCCATATCTACACATTCAGGGTTGTTTTCTTAACAACTCCAGGTGTATTGTGTAATGTAGTGTGGGGTCCCATTTCAGTTCCCACTCAGGACTCTTTCCCTGTGGGAATATGATGTGTTTCACTACAGCTGCTCTGGAAGGATGTCATAGGCAAAAAGGAGAGGCCAGACATGGTGGAAGCAAACCTGCATAACAAGAGTGGTGGGAGAGGTAACATGCAGATAAGGACAACGTGTTTGGCCATGGTGGTACTGGGCTGACAATTGGGCTTGATGATCTTAGAGGTCTTTTACAACCTTCATGGTTCAGTTCTATGAGTCCATGAACTTTTGCTTTTGTGCAGTAAGAAAGTCACAGAATCAGAGAATCAGCCAGGATGGCAGAGACCTCCAAGATCATCAAGTCCAACCCTATCTAATCAGCTAGACCATGGCACCAAGTGCCTTGTGCAGTCTCTTCTTAAACACCTCCAGGGATGGTGACTCCACCACCTCCCTGGGCAGCACATCCCAATGGCCAATCTGTCTTTCTGGGAAGAACTTCTTTCTAAGATCAAGCCTAAATTCCCCCTGAGCAGCTTGAGACTGTGTCCTCTTGTTCTGCTGCTGGGTGCCTGTGAGAAGAGACCAACCCCCACCTGGCTACAACTTCCCTTCAGGTAGTTGTAGACAGCAGTAAGGTCTTCCTGAGCCTCCTCTTCTCCAGGCTACACAACCCCAGCTCCCTCAGCCTCTCCTCCCTGCTTTATGCCACGTTCCCAAGTGTATTTTGTCGGAGGATTTAGCACACATACAGAGGCCCCCAGAAGGCCCATCCTGGGCAGATGAGACACCTGCAGAGCTCGGGGGCGCTGGGAGGAGGATGGCTTCCAGGAGAGGACTCCAGCAGGTGTCAGCAGCGCTCAGCGGAACGCTGCTGCGGCGCTGCGCTCCGTGAGCCCGACCTCTAGAGGCTCCGCTCGTATCGCTCGGCTCCGGAGAGCGGTGTCAGGTTTTGTTGTTTGTTGTGCTGAAGCTGAAAAGCAAAGTGATACAGCAGTAAACAGGGAGCCGCCGTCCGCCACCGCTGCTCTTCAGCCACGACCTCAGCTTTCCCGGCTATTAAATCTCCGTCCCGCGGAGGACTGTCAGAATGGATCGGAGATGATGATGACGACAAAATTAAGGGGATGCTGAAGGGGCCCCACGGAGCTCCTGCATAAAATCTCCACACCTTTTATTTCTCTTAATTCACAGAGTCTTATTGCACATGCCTTCCTCCTGCTGCTGCAGAATCCTTGCCTTGTAACCTGTAGGGTTTGTGCTAGCTGGTACTGAGTTGAGGCATGGGACCTCTCCTCTCAAAAGATGTGGTAGCCTGTAATGAGTCTTAGTCATGGTCTACATGTCCAGCTTCACCATTTAATTAGGCAGTGCTGAGGAAAGGGACCTGAGGGTGCTGGTGGATGAGAAGCTCAACATGAGCCAGCAGTGTGCACCTGCAGCCCAGAAAGCCAACCACATCCTGGGTGCACATCCTGCAGCCAGCAGGTCGAAGGAGGTGATCCTCCCCCTCTACTCCACCCTGCTGAGACCCCACCTGGAGTACTGTGTCCAGTTCTGGAGCCCCTAGTACAGGAAAGATCTGGAGGTGCTGGAACATCTCCAGAGAAGGGCCACGAGGATGAGCAGAGGGCTGGAGCTGCTCTGCTGTGAGGACAGACTGAGGGAGTTGTGCCTGTTCAGTCTGGACAAGAGAAGGCTCCAAGGAGACCTAATTGTGGCCTTCCAGTATCTGAAAAGGGCTACAAGAAAGCTGGGGAGGGACTTCTGATGGTGTCAGGAAGTGACAGAACTGGAGGGGATGGAGCAAAACTAGAAATGGGTAGCTTCAGATTGGATGTGAGGAAGAAGTTGTTCCCCATGAGGGTGGTGAGAGCCTGGCACAGGTTGCCCAGGGAGGTGGTGGAAGCCTCATCCCTGGAGGTTTTTGCAGCCAGGCTGGATGTGGCTCTGGGCAACCTGCTATAGTGTGAGGTGTCCCTGCCCATGGCAGGGGGTTGGAACTGGCTGATCCTTGAGGCCCCTTTCCAACCCTGACAATTCTATGATTCCATTTACATTGAATAGCCTCTCCCTTGCCAGAACTTAACAATCAGAGCAGAAGGAACAGATTACTGCCTGTTTTACTTCTTAACAGAAGGTAGGCTTAGGAAGGTCTAGTGTGCCTGATCACTTGGAGAAAGGGTTCCAAATTTAGGCCCCATTAAATGGGTTAAAAACCCCCTTATTAAATTATCCTTCATTTTATTATGGGCCTCTGCCGGTAACTGTCATTTTACTGCTGAAGTGTCCCCTGATGAACTGCAATGGGGCCCTTGTTTTTGGTACAGTTCTTGCATAAAAGCATGCTTCAAAATTATTTCTCTCATTCCTGCAAGGCAGCCCTATTGTTTTAAACAGAATTAGTCATGCAAGGCAGATTAATTCACCTACAGGGGAAAAAAAAGCCCCACAACAACAACAGTGGTGGGTGCCTCGTTTTAAGGAGTTCCCTGAAGAGCAGAAGAGCACAAGAGAGTTGCTCAAACTGCACAGAAGAAGGTCTGGGGGAATTTGGGTGGTTTGTGTAGGAATGGAAATCCATAAGACAGAGACATCTCCAATGTGATTCAGGACAACAGTGACTCAAACCTCTGCCCGGACTGCCTGCCCTGGTAGAGTAAGAGGAATCTACTTTGTGTCATCTTAATCCTGAACCAAGCAGGAACTGTTCTCTGGTGCAGATGTGCAGGAGGTTTTGCAGCACACATTTCCTCCTTTTGACCTGCAGTGCTGGCCAAAACTCAGGGTCTTGTTGTTGGGTCCAGTTGGGAGGAGGAGTGATGAAGAAAGGTATTTCTGTTTGCTCCCAGGAATGCTCACCGCCCTTCTTTCCTGCACGCAGGAGAAATCACACAGCTGAGAGTCAGTTCCCATGCCTATAGCTCCAGACCTGCTCCAGGCAGCAAAGTGACCCCAAATCCCTCTGTTCCTTGTATTCTGGCCAGGTTTTTCTATCAGTGATTGTTCAGGCTCTTTGAAGTTTCCGTTCCCTGCCTGTTTCAACATGCTGTTTCTTTGCCTCCTCCTCCTCTACCTGAGCTGAACTGTCCAGCCACACATAACCTTCCCTTTTAATACTGTAGCCAAAAACTGTCCTCTCAGAGCCTTCAGGTACTTGAGCAATCTTGCTTTGTGGGTGGAAAGAGACTTAATGTCTCCTTCAGCTACCCTAAAGGGACACAGTCAAACCTGCCAGTTTGAAGAAGGTTTAACCCAACCTACAAAAAGAAAAAGCCTAATGGAACACTGCCCTGAGGTTTTCATCCAGCTAAAGACTCCTCTAGAAAATGAAGCTCATCAGTAATGGCATGGAAATAACAGGCAGTACATAATTCAGAAACCCAGAGTATTTTGCAGACAACATCTGCAGGTACCAAGGAGGTTTCCTCTTTCTTTTTTTGGGGGGAGGGGGTTTCAACTGTAACACAAAATACTGCAGATTTCAATCCAAAGAAGCATTTGTGGCCTGGAAAGTTAAGCAGCACTCTTCACTGAAGTTGCTGAAAAGAAGGAAAAAGCAGAACACAGCCCCCCTCAGACTATTAAGATCTTAGAATCTGGGATCAGAAGTTGCTGGAAAGAAGGAAAAAGCAGAGCATGACCCCCCTCAGACTATTAAGATCTTAGAATCTGGGATCAGAAGTTGCTGGAAAGAAGGAAAAAGCAGAACATGAACTCCCTCAGACTATTAAGATCCTAGAAGTTGGGATCAGAAGTTGCTGTAAGGAAGGAAAAAGCAGAGCATGACCCCCCTCAGACTATTAAGATCCTAGAAGTTGGGATCAGAAGTTGCTGTAAGGAAGGAAAAAGCAGAGCATGACCCCCCTCAGACTATTAAGATCCTAGAAGTTGGGATCAGAAGTTGCTGGAAAGAAGGCAAAAGCAGAACATGACCTCCCTCAGACTATTAAGATCTTAGAAGCTGGGATCAGGTTTTCTGTTCTGTGTGCTGCCCTTTGAAAACGGAGGGCCTGGTGGCCAATGACACTACAGGCACAGGCAGACACGTTGTCCATAGATGTGTGAAGGAGCACAGAGTGGCCTTCAAGAGAGCTGAGGATTTACCTAACTGGTCCTGCACCCCCTGAAAGTGATGACAAAGCTCTCAGTGCTTTTAATAAAGCATCAAACCTACATGAGTGGCAGAAACGGTTTGGCATAGGATGCTTCATGGCTCCTCAACTACATCTTCAGACAGATGTCTCCTCATCAACCTGGAGTACTGCATCCAGTTTTGGGCTCCCCAGTTCATGAGGGACAGGGATCTACGAGAGAGAGTCCAACAGAGGGCTATGAGGATGATGAAGGGAGTGGAGCACTGCCCTGTGTGGAGAGGCTGAGAGCCCTGGGGGTGGTTAGTCTGGAGAAGGGAAGACTGAGAGGGGATTTAATCAATGTTTATAAATATCTGAGGGTCAAGAGGGAGGGGACAGGCTCTGGTCAGCTGCACCCTGGGATAGGACAAGGGGCAGTGGATATAAACTCCAGCACAGGAGGTTCCACCTCAACGTGAGGAGGAACTTCTTCACTGTGAAGGTCACAGAGCACTGAAGCAGGCTGCCCAAAGGGGTTGTGGAGTCTCCTTCTCTGGAGACTTTCCAGACCTATCTGGATGCATTCCTGTGTGAGCTGTGCTGGATGCTATGGTCCTGCTCTCGCAGGGGGATTGGACTCAATGATCTCCAGAGCTCCTTTCCAACCCCTGACATCCTGTGATGCTGTGATCACAAGTAAAGCAGCTGCAGCCAACAAGGAGAAAGAAAAACTGTGGGCTACCAGCCCTTCCAGAGAGAAGTGCATGGAGTGAGCTGCATGTTTTATCAGCCAGTAATTTGGAGAGAAGTTATTGCCCCATGGAGCTTCTTCCAGTCTCTTTAAATTGTGTGAACAGTTTGGTGTGGTGAGAGCAGGGCAGGGCAGGGCAGGGCAGAGCAGGGCAGCTGCTCAGCGTAGGTTGTCCAAAATTGTGTCTGCGGTGGAAACCAGACTCTCCAGCTGAAGAGGATGAGAAAGGGGTGTGGAGTTTGGAAGCTCTTCCATGGCCAGACTTCCTCAGGAAAATGGTGAGTTGCCTTGCAGAGATAATAATCACAGACACGCAGAGAATGCTCCGGGTTGGAAGGGACCTCTTGAGGTCACCTAGTTCAGCGCCACTGCAGCAAGCAGGGACATCCTCAACCAGATCAGGCTGCTGGGTCTAATATGTAGGGACTGAGCCAGAAAAAAAGCAGTGGAGAGAGCTAACCTATGGCTGCAAGCAGGGCTGCTTGCTCTGTGTTGTTGCAGAGCCATTTTCCTTAGTCAACCTCAAAAACACTTCCCAGGGGAGATCGCTTACCAGTGATTAATGGTTTAGCATCCACGTAGCTCTTTTCTCCTTCACAGCACTTGAGGATTGCTGCATCTTTGTGCTCCTCTGGTGAAATGTGTAAGTTAATGTTATGATTATCTCTTCAAGTGGAGAAATTTGAGCTGTGTGCTTAGAACTGGGGAGGGGGAATTCCTTCCTCCTCCTCCTCCTCTGGTCCTATCTTGGCCTTTGCTTGTCTCCAACGTTAGTTGCAAAAGTACCTCCTTTTGGAGGTCTTTGATCAGCCTGCTGGTTAGCTAAATATACACCAGTGGGGAGATAATTACATGCTATCAGTAGTAAAGTGTTGGGGAAAAAATAATGCAGGTTAATTAAAACACTTGCAAAACCAAGGCAGGGATTTTCAGCGAGGTAAATGTGCTACAGTGACAGCTGGATCTGAGGCTGCCTGCCTGCCACAGACAGCCATGAAAACCAACCCAGAGACCAGCAAAAAAAACCACCCAGCTTCTTTATGCTAAAATGCACCCACTGGGAAAGACACAGTGGTGTCAGTCCAGGAGGGCAGGGCTGAGCACATCTGCCATCTGTGCCAGCAGATCTGCCTTCGTGAGCGTGGGGAAGGTTGGTGTGATGAATGCCATCCCACCAGAGTGTCTGCCTGGGGAAGTGTGAGTGGCCCAGCAGGAGGGCTGTACAAACGGGCCTCAGATTATCAGGGGGAGGATTTGGAGACTAATTAAATAGTGTGACAGAGGCTTTAAAAAAAAATCACCTTGTAACCATCTTTGAAGCCACTGCCAGCTCCTCCAGCACAGTCCTGGTACAGTTCCTCCCTTCCCACATTTACATCGGATGGAAGCGTTCATCACTTTCACAGCCTGGTGTGGAAATTGTCCATCTGACCTTCCCAGCTGAAGCAGGCCATGGCTATTCTCCCTCTGCTATCCTCCTGTCTTGGAACAAGCTCAGTTGCTGACATGGGTCTGATGCAGACCAAAACCACTCTTGGGTTTGGGATGTTATCATAGAACCATAGAATGGTTTGGATTGGAAAGGACCTTAAAGATCCATCCCTCAGCCATAGGCAGGAACATCTTCCAAGAGACCAGGTTGCTGAAAGCCCCACACAACCTGACCTTGAACATATCCAGGGATGGGGCATCCACAGCCTCTCTGGGCAACCAGCTCCAGTGCCTCACCACTCTCATAGTAAAGAATTTCTTCCTAATACCTAGTCTAAATCTACCTTCTTTCAGTCTGAAACCTTTATCCCTCTCCCTATCACTACTGATAAACAGTCCCTCTTCATCTTTCTTATAGCCCCTTTAAGCACTTAAAGGCCACAATAAAGTTTCCCTGGAGCCTTCTCCACTCCAGGCAACCTCAGCTCTCTCAGCCTGTCCTCACAGGGGAGGTGCTCCAGCCTCAGGCATCTTTGAGTCTTGCTCTGGACCTGCTTGAGCAGATCTGTGTCCTTAGGCTTTTAGCCCCAGAGCTGGACACAGTACTTACTCCAGGTAGGGTGTCACTACAGTGGAGTAGAGGGGCAGAATCCCCTCCCTCGACCATGGCCATGCTTTTTGTCACTCAGCCCAGCAGTCAGTTGGCTCTCTGGGCTGTGAACACACATTGTCACTTCCACTGCCCAGTGGAGATGGCCACTGATGTTTCTTCCTGCAGATCTCAGCTCACAGCCAGTCACCAGTACAACCCACTGCAACTCCCCACTGTGTGCTTCTGCAGGGGCTCATCTCCATGGATGTCTCTTTCTTCCTGATAGCAGGTGATAGTGAAAAGACATCAGAGGGAACTAAGTGCTTAGGAGCCAGGAAGCACAACATTTTCATTTATACCTTGTTCTTCTGTTTTGGTTTTTCCCAGGGGCTGAGCTTGGTCTTCTTGGAAGACACAAAGGAACCAGGAGGTTTGTAGGGCTGTGATGGCAGAGCCACAGCTCAGCCCTCACCAGCAAATTGTCTCTCACTACATACAGAGTCCAGGCCCTCCAGCTGGGCAGCCTCACACCCAGAGAGCCAGCCCCTGCCTCTCTTCAGTCAGCAGCTGCAGTCACCGTGGCAGGGTTCATGGCTGTGCTTGGTTAGTTGGTGTGTGAGCTGGTGAGGTCCCTGCTCCTCCTCCATCTGCTCTCCTTTCCCCCAGTGCTCCTCTCTGGTGTAGTGGGGATGCAAACGTGTTCCTTAGCATCACTCTCCCCTGCCACATACCTCTGTGTTTTTGTTGTCATACTTCACTCAGGAATAGCATTGCTTGGCACCCCTCCTTCCCAGCTTGCACCAGATCAAATTCCAGCTGTTTGCAAGCGCCAGAACAGACCTGTCTGACCAGGCTTGCCCAGAGGCCATGTTATCCTATACACTTGGCAAGAAAGGAGCTCACTGCCAGGGTGAGGAAGAGATTCCTCTCTAAAGATCAGCTAAGAGTGGGGTGGGGTTTCAGCCGTGCAGGGCACATGGGCAGCCCCTGGCGCGCTCCTGCTCTGCAGCCTGGACTGGGAGGGACTGCTGTGGGCTGGGCTGGGGGGAGCCAAGCTGTAGCAGGATGTATTCAAGTGTATTTCATTTCAGGGTGACCTTTAACAGGTGTGGATTTACTGATGGGGAGGGGAGAGGGAAGTGAGCGAGGGGATTAAGAGGACTTTACCCTCCCTGCACTTTAAGCACCAGCTTGCACAGCATTCCAGCGCTGGGAGATGCAGTTTGTAGCTGTCGGGCTTGCTATCTTCTGCTTCCCTCCGCTCTGGGCAGGGCTGTGACTGCCCCTGGTCCCTAGCAGTGCTGGGGATTAAGGAGGTGGCACGTTGCACCGCCAGGTATCTCAGCTATAAGCCTGTGGCTGATAGGTGGGGGTGAAAAAATCGCCCTCTAATCTGCAAGAGCTGGCATGTGGAAGTGCACAGTTGGGGCAAGCACGAGGTGCATGGCACATTCCCTGGGTGACTTTGCCTGGAGACCTTCTCCTCTAGTCCTGGTGCTGCTGCTGCTGCTGTGTGCTGCTGAACAGCTGCTTTCCTCTAACCCAGCCTGCTGCAGTTCACTGATGGATTAAGGCAACTCTCCATTTTCCTCATCCTTCTCCGGGGGGAGCTGTAAAGTTTAATTAATTACATTTTGTAAAACACAAGGAGATCCTTGGATAATAAATGCTAGACAAATGTGGAGGGGTTGGGGTTGGGTTTTTTCTTTTAATGAGCACTGTATGATGGCTGCTACAAACTGCTGCTTTAATCAAACTGAGCTGAGCTAAAGAGAGAGGAAAAATCCTCTCCCTGCTGCTGTAATAGAATCATAGAACTGTCAGGGTTGGAAGGGACCTCAAGGATCAGCCAGTTCCAGCCCCCCTGCCATGGGCAGGGACACCTCACACTACAGCAGGTTGCCCAGAGCCACATCCAGCCTGGTCTTAAAAACCTCCAAGGATGAGGCTTCCACCACCTCCCTGGGCAACCTGTGCCAGTGTCTCACCACCCTCATGGGGAACAACTTCTTCCTAACATCCAATCTGAAGCTACTCATTTCTAGTTTTGTTCCATTCCCCCCAGTCCTATCACTCCCTGACACCCTCAAAAGTCCCTCCCCAGCTTTCATGTAGCCCCCTTCAGATTCAGGAAGGCCACAATTAGGTCTCCTTGGAGCCTTCTCTTCTCCAGACTGCACAGCCCCAACTCCCTCAGTCTGTCCTCACAGCAGAGCAGCTCCAGCCCTCTGCTCATCCTCGTGGCTCTTCTCTGGACACCTTCCAGCACTTCTAGATCCCTCCTGTCCTAGGGGCTCCAGAACTAGATGCAGTGCTCCAGGTGGGGTCTCAGCAGAGTGGAGCAGAGGGGGAGAATCACCTCCCTTGCCCTGCTGGCTCTGCTCGATGCAGCCCAGGATGTGGTTGGCTTTCTGGGCTGCAAGTGCTCACTGCTGGCTCAGGTTGAGCTTCTCATCCACCAGCACCATCCAGCAGCAATTTTGCCAAGCACTTTGTCTTTCATGGGCTATTTGATCTGGGAGTCCCAAGGCATTTTTGGAAACCTTAGCACAATAACAAGGCAAGGAGTAGAGGCCTTCTATCTGTATTTTATAGATCTTTCCTCTGTGTTTTATAGATCTTTGTGTCTGCAGTTTAGATTATATAACAACACCACTTGGCAATAGGGAAGGGAAAGCTGAGTTAACAGCATGGCTAACTGGCAGGGCTCTGTGGCAGGGGGATGGACACCAAGTCAGGCACTAGTTTTCTGGCACCATCTATTTCATGCTTAACAAGTTTCCCACAGCTGTGGGGATGTGGAAGCAGCCTGGCTGCACTTCCTCTGGATGCTCTCTCCTCAGCAAATGAGGTTAAATCGAAGTCTGGGAAATGCCTGTCTGTGTTGCACGCCACGGTGGAGGCCTCCCCATGGATCTAAAGGTAGCTTCTGTAATGAAAACTGCAGCCTGCTGTCATGGCAAGCAGACAACCCTTTTATTTTGCTGGAATTCAATCAGGGGAAAAAAAAAAGAAAGAGAGGGAGAGAGAGAGAGGGAAAAGATTATTTCCTGAGCTAAAACATCTGCCTTGGGCTACTCAGTGGCTGGGACCTCAGCTTTGCACTTCCTTCAGTGAGCTGCTCCTCCTGTTATCAGACCACTGAAGCATCAGATCACCAGTGAACAGAGGAGAGATAAAACTTGAAGCAGCACTTAAAAAGCAGAGCCTGGAAGCAGCAGGCTATAGATTTCCACCCAGTGATGACACAGCCTGGTCTTACCCAGCCTTTGGGATCCAAGGATGCTCTCAGCAGAGGGTGCTGTGGCTTCTGGCGCTGGTGTTGGGGGGACTGAAAGTGGTGGCAACAATTAGTCAGCATCCCCTGTACTTCATCTGCACCAACATATCCTTAAAGCTGCTGCTTTGCAAGATTTGCCTTTTCTGGGCCTTTCATAATCTCTGCTTCTTTTGCCCAGCTGGAGTTTTCCTTAAGGGGAGAAGAAGAGGAGGAGAATGGCTCTGTGCAGATATCAGCTGGCTGTGCCAGGAAAGAGAAAGAAGCCACAAGAAATGAGCTGTTGAACCCATGGTGATAAGAGAGGGATGAGTGAGACATTTTAGGGAATAACGAACCAATCAAGCAGTCTCACAAGCAATTTGTCTCTCCTCATTATAAGACAACACCATAGTGGGAGAAATGTAGGGCCATTCTTCAGAAGATTTATTGCCCTGCAGCATCTGTGTGAGAAAACTCTCAAGTGCTGAGTAGAGCAGGAAATTGGAAGTAGATTGAACAACCTGCAATTCAACAGAGTTCTTGGGCCTTCTGTGGAAAGGGAGCCACTGGAGCTCCCAAGCTGGCTCTAGCTTTTAAGATTGCCCCAGTCCTAGGAGAAGAACCAGTGTAGGCTTTGTCATTTAGTGGTCTAGAGGAGGGCCATGAAAATGATCAGGGGGGTGTCCAGAGGAGGGCCACAAAAATGATCAGGGGGTTGGAGCACCTCTGCTACAAGGACGGGCTAGGGATGCTGGGGGCGTTCAGCCTGGAGGAGAGGAGGCTTTGGGAGGAGCTGATAGCAGTCTGCCAGTAGCTGAAGGAAGGATGGAGAGAGACTGTTTGCAAAAGCCTGCAGTGACAGAACCAGGGGCAATGGCTTCAAACTAGAGAAGGGCAGATTTACACTGGACATCAGGAAGAGGTTCTTCTCTATGAGGGTGGTGGAACACTGGAACAGGTTGCCCAGGGAGGTGGTTGAGGATCCATCCCTGCAGATATTCCAGGTAAGACTCAGTGATCTAGTTGGGGATGTCCCTGCTGACTGCGGGGAGGTCAGACTGGACGAGCTTTGGAGGTCCCTTCTGGCCTGGACCATTCTATGATTCTATGACCATAAGAGCATCCCAGAGCACTGCTTCAACCAGTGGAGAGGAGCTGGATCTGGCTGTGCCTCAGCTGAGCGAACCACATGCACTTGTGTGAGCTGCTGGGAGTTGACAGGACCTCGAGAGGAGAGGGCTGCCTGAGTCTGCTGCCTGTGAGCAAATCTCTTTACAGCCCTCTGTATGTACAGCATTTTCTCAGAAACCAGCCTCAGGGACAATTATACATTAATAGCTACTTCTTTCAGAAGCAGCCAGCCCTGCTCCTGAGAAACAGCTATTTTCAGGCAGTCTTGTTCCTGAGGAACTGCTATTTTTAGTGAGTTCTATTTCTGAGGCCAGAGGAGAAAAAAAAAAGAAAGAAGAAGAAGAAGCCATTTCTGTATCCCTCCACCATGGCCCAGACCTACTGGCTGTGGTTGACTTGCACTTTGCAACGAGCATTTCCTCTTTACATCTCAGTAGCCTGAAGAAGAGTGGTTCTCCAGCCATTCCAGAGAGCAGCAATCTGAGCTGGGGCTAATTATGCAGGGAGGGCTTTGTGGGAGGCAAAGCCGTGCTCACATACTATAGATTCCATTAGAAGGAGTAGGGAGATGTAATGAGGCTCTCCTGGGAGATGCAGGACTTTCAGATACCTAATTTGGAAGTCCGTTCTGCTCTCCATTTCCAACATTCCCAGGAGTAATGATTAATCCTGCGCTCCAGCTTGCTCTGAATCAGTTCGTCGCTGTAGTAAATACGGGCTGAACGCGATAACGTCATTGATACCCAGGGTAAATGACTTGAGGCGAGAGAAGCTCAGGTTGTGTGGCCATTAACTCTGCTGTGCACAGTCATCTGGCAGTGGGTTTTGACTCAGGAATCTGCAGCTGAGATAAAAGAGGCTCTGTCAGAGCTGAGGAATGTGGAGTTTTGCAATGGAAGTCCCTAACACGCCGAAGGCCCCAGCAGCGCAGCCCAGCAGCGCGGTGTTCTCATGCCTGCAGCATCCCAACAGCGTGGACCTGGACATCTTCTGTGTGTTCTTGTGGCTAGAGAATCATAGAACTCTTAGAGTTGGAAGGGACCTCAAGGATCATCCAGTTCCAACCCCCTGCCATGGGCAGGGACACCTCACACACTACAGCAGGTTGCTCAGAGCCACATCCAGCCTGGCTGCAAAAACCTCCAGGGGTGAGTGAGGCTTCCACCACCTCCCTGGGCAACCTGTGCCAGGCTCTCACCACCCTCAGGGGGAAGAACTTCTTCCTAACATCCAATTTGAAGCTACCCATTCCTAGTTTTTTTCCATTCTCCTCCAGTCCTGTCACTCCCTGACACCCTCAAAAGTCCCTCCCCAGCTTTCTTGGAGCCCCCTTCAGATACCGGAAAGTCACAATTAAGAGAGCATTTGGTTAGATGCAACCTTGTAGTGATTCACAGATTTAATGCAACCCTTGGGGTCCTGGCACAAGGGTGAAGTGATTCTCACCATGCTGAAGCTGTCCTGAATTCCAGCAGAGCCTGTGCAAAGTTCATCTCAGGTGTGTCATGATCTCTTCCTTACAGCTGCTTCTGCCTCTGGTCCACACGTGGCTCAAGGTAACAGGTTTGGATAGAATCATAGAGTCATAGACTCAATAAGGTTGGAAAAGACCTCAAAGATCATCAAGTCCAACCTGTCACCCAACACTTCATGACTAACTAAACCATGGCTCCAAGTGCCACATCCAATCCCTTTTTGAGCACCTCCAGGGACAGTGACTCCACTAACAGTGGCATTAGCAAAGAACACCCACAGGAACCATGTCTTGGCAGGTCTGTATACAGCAGGAGGTCTCTCCTTGGCACAGTGGTGCTGCCTGCATTCAGCAGCATCAGCAGCTTTGGTGTTTGTAGAGGGTCAGGGCAGGACTGGAAAAAAGCCACCCATCACCCCTCCTTCCTCCAGCACCATTTGCTCAGGGGCTGCTCTCCGAAGACTCGAGGGGGTGTGTGTGTGTGTGGTCTGAAGGTCACTCTTTCTGTAAGAGAGGCTCTTCTTTCCTGCCTGAGCAAGGAGAGGAGGCTGTTAGCAGTTCAGCATCGTAAGCAGTTTCCCCCTGGCCTGGTGCAGGCAATACTGATGAACTTGGTCTTTAAGGGGAGATTATTTATCTTGTTTGTAACCCTCGGCGCGAGAGAGCCTCGCTTGTGTTTATCCTGCAAAACCTGACAGTCCCCCCCTGCTCCCCCCTTGCTTTTTCAAGAATATCCTTTGTATCCTCCCACCTCCAGAAAAAGTCATTATCTCTGGACACTTTCTTGACACCCAATTGCCTTTATATTCTGGTCATAAGCAGAGCATTGTTCAAAGTGCGAGGGAGCCTTTGCTGCTCTTATCACCACGAGAGCCCATTACTGGCACTTTTCCCTCTTTTACTGCCTCACTAGAGAAAGGCAGGCAAGAAAAATAAAGAAGAGCAAGAAATGGGACAGAAATCTAGGAAATGAAGGGTAATTTACAGTTCACAAAGGAGCAGTAAAAATTAATTAGCTGTCTGAGGATCCATCCCGACCTGGGCCGTGGAGTTTGTGCCAGCTCTTTGCCTTGCATAAACTGCCTGCGCTCGGCAAAGCTGCTGAGATCAGGGCTTAGAGTGGTGAAACTGAGCCTCTCTGCTGAGGTAGGAGCCCTTTGGGGTATGCAAAATGTGTGTGCACACCTAATTTGGTGTGCCAAAGAGACATGATGGTGCATATAGCTCTGGTCATTACATGCTCAACCGGCTACTTCCAACGTTCACTAGTAGTTGTCACAGTAACTGCCCATGGAAATTACAGCTGCAGTTATCCACCCCATTTAACACTGAGCTCCTTTCAACATCCAGGCCTAATTTCCCCCCCTTTCCCCTGTTGATGGCAGCATGAATGAACCACACTTTTACACACATGTACACACCTGAGGGGTGGGTGTCAGGTGGAGGGGGCCCAGCTCTTTTGGGTGGTGCACAGTAATCAGACAAGGAGCAGCAGGTACGAGCTTGAACATGGAAGATTTCACCTCCACGTGAGAAGAAACTTCTTTACAGTCAGGCTGATGGAGCACTGGAGCAGGCTGTCCAGAGAGGTTGTGGAGTCTCCTTCTCTGGAGACTTGCAAAACCCTCCTGGATGCATTTCTGTGCAGGCTACCCGAGGTGATCCTGCTCTGGCAGGGGGGTTGGACTGGATGATCGCTGGAGGTCCCTTCCAACCTCTAATGTACTGTGATACTGTGGTACACCAGAGCCATCTGGTCCACTTCCAGAATGGAACAGGGCATCAGAGGGACTGGAGAGGTGACAAGACACTGGCCCAGCTGCCCTGTGGGCCAGTTTGGTGCTGCCCTGGCACGTGGGAACCGAGCAGCTCCAGGATGTTGCAAGCCCTCCAGCCAAGCCTGAGATCCCCACCTGGAGAAAGAATTTCATACAGCAGAAATGTCCTAAATTGAAGCCTTTTTTGGTGCATAATTTTCAAAACTGTAATTTCCATTTGAGAACTATTTGTCCTGATCCTGAGCATCAGCTGAACTCTTTTTTTCCCCCCCCTCTCTTTCCCCCCTCCCTCCCCTCCCCTCCCCTCTCCCTGTAGTTTAATTTAGGCAGCAGATGCCATCAGAATGTTAATGCCTTCTTAATTCTCACCTACATGCTTTTATTCTTATTAATTTGTTATCTGGGGCTTTAATATTCTCTGTCTCTCTTTCCCCCCTCCCCTCCCCCCTCTCTTTCCCCTCCTGCTTTGATCAGTTGAAATAATTTGATGGCAGCATTTCAGCAGGGCTTGCAATGGGGAAGTGTGTAATGGTGCATCACCAATGGAGGTTGCTGCGTATCCTGCAGCGTGCTCAGCTGTTGTACTGCGAGAGCATGAAATCATGTGATGGGTTTAGGTGATTATAGATGAGGCCTCACTTATCCCTGCTGTGAATAACTAGAGAAGGAACAAGCTTTAAGGAGTGTTTTCCCCAGTTCAGGATTGTTGCTCGGTGCAACCTAAGGGCTGACGATCCAGGAGTGTGATCCCGGCCTCTGGAAATGCAGCTGAGCTTGGACATTCGGCGTGCTTGGCCAGCTGCCCAGCCAGGGCTGAGGCTTTCAGTCAGCACCTTTAAACTGGTGGGATGGGGAGGGGATGGAGGGGTACTCACAGGACTCCTCGTTCTCAGCTCAGGGATGGTGCTTCCTAAATGAGAGTGGGGCAGGGACCTTTCCCAGATGGGATGCAAACCCAGGAGGACAAGGGGCAGTGGATATAAACTCCAGCACAGGAGGTTCCACCTCAACATGAGCAGGAATTTCTTCACTGTGAGGGTCACAGAGCCCTGGAGCAGGCTGCCTAGAGAGGCTGTAGAGTCTCCTTCTCTGGAGACTTTCCAGACCCATCTGGGTGTGTTCCTGTGTGACCTGTGCTGGATTCTGTGGTCCTGCTCTGGCAGGGGGGTTGGACTCGATGATCTCCAGAGACCCCTTCCAACCCCTAACATCCTGTGAGCCTGTGTGATCCTGTGTGATCCTGTGACATCAGCTCCCAGGAGCAGAGGGCAGCTCCTTGCAGAGAGGTGAGGAGGGATGGGTTCAGTGGTGCTCCCCTTGCAGAGAAGTGAGGAGGGATGGGTTCAGTGATGCTTCTCTTGCAGAGAAGTGAGGAGGGATGGGTTCAGTGATGCTTCTCTTGCAGAGAAGTGAGGAGGGATGGGTTCAGTGATGGTCCCCTTGCAGAGAAGTGAGGAGGGATGGGTTCAGTGATGCTCCCCTTGCAGAGAAGTGAGGAGGGATGGGTTCAGTGATGCTCCCCTTGCAGAGAAGTGAGGAGGAATGAGTTCAATGATGGTCCCAAGCCATGCCAGACCTGACTGTACAGGAGCATCTCTAATGCTTGGGTGCAGGGAAGCAGCATGTTTGGCTTCTAAGAAAGGCACCATGAATGTAACCAAGGAAAGGGTGTTTCAAACAGTCTAGGAGTAACAAAAACAAAGCTAAGGTGTGCCAGAGAAAATGAACAGGTTTACTAATTTAATCAAAACACTTCTGCTTAAAGGAAGAGGAAGAAAAATGCCCAAATCCCAGACGCATTCTGTCAGCATGGTTCACCCTCTCCTGGCAGCTGAGAGAGGACACCTTGCCAAACTTTGCTGTCTGCTTTGGTGTAACTTCAACAAGAAAAGAAGCCCAGAAGATAATGGGAATGACCTGAATACAGCTGAAGGAGGTAAATAAATAGAGGGAAACTCTTGGAGCCTTTGGGTTATGATAAACCCCTGCTCTTGGTGCACTCACAGGCCGGTTTGGGGTGGGCAGCTGGGTTTTGTCACAACTGAAAGGCACAAGACAGGATTTTCTAGGACTCTCCCCACTGTGAAAGGAAAGACCAAAGAGAAAGAGATGAGGATGGAGCAACAATCTCCTATGTTGCTTCTTGAGCCCAGTTTCTACAGTGGGTTCCAACATGAGCATACTTAGTGCTCTAAACTGGGTTTACCTCTCCTTAACCTATTCAGTTTCTCCTAGGAAATCTGAGTCTGGGGGCTTGCAAATACACTGGCTCAGTTTGGGCAGACACTGATTCAGGAATAAGGATATGATTCTCTGTGGTTGTGTTTGTTGATTAGGGGATAGAATATGTCTTGGGATGTCCCTCAGACCTTCTGGGGAGAGCATGGGACCAGGTTCCATTCTACCCCTCCAACACTATTTGCAGAGGGTCAGTGGAAACATCTGTTTTCCTTGGATCCTACCCATAGGATGAGGGGTGCAGAGAGTTGCAAAATTCACATGCTTGGCTTTAAATAGTACTGCAAAGAAGGTTTTGAAGGTGAGGGCTGTGATCAAGTGAGCAGTGGCCTGCATTTGCACTCTCAAACACATCAGAGTAAATTCCCACTCCAGATATGCCCCTAATAGACTGTTAGGAATAACTGGCCAGTCTGTGTGGGGTTTGCACAGGATCTGAGCTCCAAGGCAGGCAAACATTAGCCAGTGCTATGTGCTCAAAGTGCTGATTGTGTTCATTGCAGCACAGTGACTCCTGATCAGGGCTTGCTCGTGTCCAGGCAGCCTGAAGGGTGACTGAAATTCTAACGAGCTGGTGAAGGAAAGTCTCTGCCTTCAGAGCAAAGGCTGCATAAGGCAGGGGCTGGGCAACAGCTGCATCCAGTGGTTTAGTGGGTAAGAACTGAGTAAGGGTGAAACTGTGGCTTTCATTTGGGCAGATGTGGTCCATCTGTTGATGGGATCAGGGATGGGAGAGCATCCTCTGGAAAGCTGGGATTAAGATAGACAAGCGGTGGATGCAAATTAGGCATCAGCTGAAGCACATGCGAACCGTGATGGTCCTCTGGTATTTTGGTTGGCATCCAGCTTGGGATTTGGAGTCCTTTATTTCTGGTGCATGAAGGCAGCAGCTGATGTGCTGTGCCTCAAAAGATGCTTCTGCCCCTGACATCCAGCTTGCAGCATGACCTGGTGCAATGACAGCTGTGGGGCCGTCAGTGCGAGCTCTCCCCTGCCCCTGCTTCTCTCCACAGGAAAGCAGATCCTCCTGCAAGCCAATCCCAGCTTGGGCATGGGTGCCAGGGGGAAAAGTTTCAGAAGCCAGGCCCTTCCACAGGCTTTGCCCTGTCTATCATCCTCGAAGCTGAGTGCCATTAAGAGACAACAGCCTTCTGGCTGATGCAGACTGCTGCATGACACATCGGATATTGTGTATAGGACTCGAAGAGGTCGATGAGAGCTATCTGAATCATTCATTACCCGGGGAGGTAGATGAGTGACTGCCATTGTGCTTAGCCTTTTAGAGAAGGATGCTCAAGCACAAAAAGATTGAGAGATTTAGGGAGTGTCCCTAGAGGAGGAAACATCAGAGCCCAGAAACAGTGCTTGGTCCCATGCTCAGGCACTTGTTGCTCTCTGAAAATCAGGTACTAAGGATTAGTGTTATTACAGCTGGTCAGCTTATGCCATAGAAACACCACAATGTGAATTTAGCCTTTTCCACTAATGTTTTTGTTGTTTAGTTGTCCATGAATCAGTCCCAGTTCACCAAGCAGTTCCTCCTGCATCTCCATGGTAAGCTTTCTTTCTTGGTTGCTCAATGGAATCATGTGGGACTTTCCCTTCTTCTTGTTTTTAAACAAGGAAATCCTAAGTGTTACTTTGCTGCTAACATTCCCTGGGGCTGCAGGGAAGGGTTCACTCTTTAGGCTGCCTGAATGGATTGTTTGGCTCTCAGCTGCCCTCAAGCCACATGAACAATGTTGTTGTTTGCATTGTTATTGCAACCAGGCTTTGACTTGGGCACCGGTGGTGCTGGGTGCCGCACAGACACAGAGACACTGGGTGGTCCTTGTCATAAGGAACTGGGAAGATCAAACTTCCCAGAGTGCTGCAGGTCAGGTCTGTCTTTATCCTTCCAGCTGTAGTGCAGTTGTGACAGGTAAGAGAAAGAACAGAGTAAGAAGAAGGTTTTCTGCCTGGAGGATAGTGGGGAATGGAGAAATTCCTCTACATGCACTGGGAAGTGTGGATAAATGAGGGACCTGAAGAGACCTTCTGTCTGTTTGGGAACAACTAGAATTCCTGAATAAGACTCAGCAATTCATGTGGCAACTGGGGTGGTCTTGACTTTTAACCACTCAAAGGACCAGCCTCCTGATCCCTGGTGTTTTTCTGCAGTATCTGTTTCTTTCCCCTTTTTTTCCTCTCTTTTTTTCCCCCCCTCCTTTTCCCAGCCAAATGTTCAAACATACCCTGTTCAAAGCCTGATCTTTTCCCAGCTGGCTGCCTCTCTGTGGAGAGAGTCTGTGGCCCTCTCCCATTTCAGGCCAGTTTGACCTTGCCTTGTAGCCAGATGTTTCACTGGAGAGCTTACACTTGGGAGAGCCTGGGTTGCACTCAGCTGCTGCTGAACTCTCTGCCTCGGTCAAGCTGCTGCAAACAAAACCAGCCCAAGAAAAACAAAACCTTCTCGAGACTGAGTTGGCCAAGGACAGAACTGAATCCAGAGATACAGATGGCTGTTAGCATGTTGATGAGGCTGCACAGAGAAGTTCATCTGCCATCCTTGATCTTCAAAGATGAGCCTCACTTTGCTGGGGGATTGGGGTGGGGTTTTCTTGGGGGGGAGGGGGATAACAACTACTATTCCCCTGGCTTCCAGGGGGGGTTGGAAGGATGTGACACAGAGACCCCTTCCAGTGCTACCCACGGTGTGCAGCTGTCTGGGCTTTGGAGTGAGTTGCTGGCCAAAAGTATTCAGAGAATGGTGGCTTGCTGGCCTGGAAGCCTCAGAAGAAGGAATTACAAGAAGACCATAGCAAAACAATTAGTCAGGGGCATCCTTGCTTCTGAGAGGCATGTTGCTTGCCCGTGGAGATTATTCACCTGGCACTTGTGGGCAGGCTTTCTGCACAGCTCCTCCTGCCTTCCACACTTGAGCAGCAGAAAATGTGAGCAGTGCCTTCTGGGTTTCAAACCACAGCCAGAGTTTAGATCGTTGGGATGCTGCTCTTTGGTTTGTGAAGTGGCCAGCTCTCAAAGTTAACACCAGGCAGAGTGGAGCTGATCATTAGCTTAGACGTGGTGAGAGCCTCACCTGCAAGCTGCCATCTGGAATAGCACAGGGGGGCCCTCACCTTGACGTGACAAGTTGCAGGAGGTGGGGATGACTGTCCCAGGCTCTTCCAGCTTGTTTTGGAGCTGAGCTTCAGATCTGAGAAAGCTTTCATTTTTTCTCTTTCTCTGTGGGTTGTGCTTGGCCAGCTTAAGGACAGAGGAGTTGTGCAAACAGTAGGATTTGCCCCACTGTTCCTGCAGAGAATCAGTGCTTGAGCCAGAGCCATTCTCCAGTGGGTTGAGATTGCTGGAAGAGAGATTGCTTGGCACACTGATCACTGCTGTACCAGGAAGGGTGGAGGCCTTTGATTGAGCACTGTACACACAGAATCATGTTGATACACACATTAGTGGTTTCTCCTCCACAAGGGTCAGGCTTGCCTGTCCCTGAACATCTGCTACCACTCAGCAGACATCCACCACTGTGTTGAGATGTTTATCCAATATAGGGGAAATCTGCCATCTCCTACTCCTACATCTACACCAGCTCCACTTCCTACAGCCAAGTATCAGCTTTGCTGTGGGAAATGTCGAGGTGATCTGGCTACAGCCCTTGGCCACTCTCTCCCCTGCTCCATCTCCGGGCCCATAAATCATTTTCAATAACCAGAGTGGTCTTAATGCAGCAGTTCTGACGTGGGCCAGACCTGTTTAACCTAAGCTGAGTATTAAAGCTGGTCACAGTGATATCTGAGCACCTGTGACTTCCTCAGACCAGCTAGAATTCAGGACTGTGAAGCCAATGGTTTTTCCTGTCCATGCTGCGCTGACACATCCCTCCTGGGGTGATTGATGCCCTCCAGAGATGGCATTAAGGTCAGTCCCACCAAGGTAAGGAAGAGATGAGTGGGGCTGTATCACAGATATGCCTTTCAGATTCCCAGGTGAAAACGTTTGCAGCCTGCCCAGACCTTGGCTTCAGCACCTCAGGGAGACGTTCTTGGTGCGCAGGAAGCTCCGGGGCTGCCCTTGCTTGCTCGGCCAGCTGGGCAGAAGGAGAGAGCTGGAAAGAGGAAGGGATCTGCTAACACTATTTTGCCTCCTGTGCTTCACCCTGCTTTAAACATCCGCTTCATCATTCCTGCTGCCCAGTCTCCCACTCCGGCCCCAGGGAGAGCTATTTTAATCCCTCATCATTCAACGGGAGGCCCCTTCCTGTTCCCTCTCTATCTGCTCCCACATGCATGCATGTGCATCTCTCCACCAAGAGATCCCCCCGGGCTGGCTGCTGGTGGAAAGGTCACCCAGGGATAGTCACAAACAGCAGGTGTAAAATTAACAACTGGTGTGATTCCAATCATCTGGCAGGAAGGAAAACATTGGACAATAGGTAGAGCCAGGGTAAAGTTTCCAGCTGAAGGCTCATTGCCTGATATAGGACAGCAGTTTGGTGGGCTGGGAACTCTCCTAAGAATGTGAAATTGATAGGGTATTAGCAGACCCTCTCTGCCCCTCCAACACAATTGTTCTCAGCTCGCTCAAAAACATTTGGGAATGTTGCTGAGCAGGACATGTGGGCGAGAAGGTCTCCTCCAGCCAATCAGCCCAGGAGCCTGCAGCCCTCCCCTTGAATTTCAAGCTTTTGTTTGCCCTGATGGAAGGGAAAGTGAATCCTTCATGATGAATTTAGGGATCTTAAAGCATTTTGGATGAGTTCCTGCAGCACACTGACGAGTGGTGCTCTCAAGGATTATGGAAATTGGGGAGGGGTGGCAAGAAGAGATGGATGGATGGATGACTGATATGGATCCTGAGCTGGCTGGATGGATGACTGATATGGGCCCTGAGCTGGATATATGACTGATATGGATCCTGAGCTGGATATATGACTGATATGGATCCTGAGCTGGATATATGACTGATATGGATCCTGAGCCCTTATCTTTTTGGTTAAGTGGAACTGTTTTAGCTGCATGAAAGATGAGCATCGCTCAATAACGGCGTCTTGATGAGATAAGTCTCTTGGAGACATGAATGGGAGATCCTGTCAGACTTTGCTGAGTGTCAGCAAGCAGAGTGGTGCCTGGAGTCTGTGAGCAGAGGAGATTTACAGCCTGGGGGTGTGCCCAAGGAGAGCTGGCAGCACTGAATATGGTGAAGGCAATGGAGAATGGAGAAGGTGATTGAGAAGTGTGGTTTCAAATGTGGTGAGCTGGGTTGTTCTGCAAGTATTAGAGAGAGTGCAGTAGCTGCTCCCAGCATGGAGAAAGAGTTTGGCTGAAGGTTTTAACTGACCCACAGCCTTTCCTCTGCTAGAGTTCCAACACAGAAGTCTTGCCTCTGTGAAGTAAGAGTAGGTGCATGGGGATCACTGTCCCTCAAGAGTGGTAGATTGGTGCCTACAGCTCTCTAGCTTTTTTTGTTCTCCTCTGCCCTTCTCCTTCCCCCTCCTCAAAGCTGTCTGTTAGTGGGACGTGACACCAGCTATCTTGTGTCCACCACGAAGAGCTTGTAGGCTCCTGCCCAGCTTACACAACCTCCATCCTCTGTTCGACCGGCTTTGGTGCGAGCTCCAAATCGGCACCGAAACAGTGCTGCTGCGGCTCTCTGAGCCTGGGTAGGGATCTCACTGCCCTTGCTTAGCAGGGTTCTCACGTGGGCTGTGCTGACAAAGGATGCCTGGGCTGAGAGGGGGTCTGATAACCCTGAGGCAGGTTGTCAGCAGCGCTGTCATGGCCAGCGGGAGCGAGGGGGAGGACCCAAACCCTGCTGTGCAATTGGGCGAATCCGACACCTTCTCGGCCTCCTGCCCTGGTGGCTCAGCCACTTGACATTTCCAAACATTCTCAAGCAAGTTCATTGGAAAAATATCCCATGTCAGGAGCTGCTGATGTCAAGGCTAATAACAGTCCTGGGGGGTCAAATCCTTCCGATCCTTCAGGCAAGGGCCTCAAGATTTGGCTCCGAGTCAGTAACGAGGTCTGTCACGTTGGTGGTGCCTTGTTACAGATCCCAGCACAGGCCTTTCCCAAAGTGCATTCCTTTGCTTTTCCCTGCAGGAGGAGGTTAGCAGCTTCCAAAGGTGGATTCTCTCTTCCTTGTGCGGAGCAGTGAGCAAAACCAGTCAGCTTGAACCAGGCAACAGCACTGCACTGTGGAGCAGGAGCTGGGGATGGTGATAAATCTTGAGCTGGGAAATTCTTCTCTTCCCCTCTGGAATGGTGCAAGCTCAAGAAGGACAGGGATCTATGAGAGAGTCCAACAGAGGGCTATGAGGATGATCAAGGGACTGCCCTGTGAGGAGAGGCTCAGAGCCCTGGGGCTGTTCAGTCTGGAGAAGAGAAGACTGAGAGGGGATTAAGTAAATGGTTATAAATATCTGAGGGCTGGGGGTCAAGACGGAAGGGACAGGCTCTGCTCATCTGCACCCTGGGGTAGGACAAGGGCCAATGGATATAAACCCCAGCACAGGAGGTTCCACCTCAACATGAGGAGGAACTTTTTCACTGTGAGGCTCACAGAGCACTGGAGCAGGCTGCCCAAAGGGTTGTGGAGTCTCCTGCTCTAGAGACTTTCCAGACCCATCTGGATGTGTTCCTGTGTGACCTGTACTGGATTCTATGGTCCTGCTCTGGCAGGAGGGTTGGACTGGATGATCTCCAGAGGTAGTGATCCTCTGTTTTCATTGTTGGAGATGCTGGGGTGGGGCTCTGGGGACAATTTCCACCTCCCCTTCCATTATTTGGGTGTTAACGATCCCACTTGGCTGCCTTTGTCAACATTACAATGGACCTTGGGAAGGGGGAGCCAGCCACATTGGGAATAGAAAGAATAGAATAGAATAGAATAGAATAGAATAGAATAGAATAGAATAGAATAGAATAGAATAGAATAGAATAGAATAGACCAGGAGATCGTTGAGTCCAACCTGTCATCCAACACCATCTCATCAACTAAACCATGGCACCAAGCACCCCATCTGGTTGCCTGGGAGAAGAGACCAACCCCCACCTGGCTACAACCTCCCTTCAGGGAGTTGTAGAGAGCAAGAAGGTCTCCTCTGAGCCTCCTCTTCTGCAGGCTAAGCAACCCCAGCTCCCTCAGCCTCTCCTCACAGGGCTGTGCTCCAAACCTCTCCCCAGCTTAGTTGCCCTTCTTGGGCACGTTCCAGCAACTCAACATCTTTCCCAAACTGAGGGGCCCAGAACTGGACACAGGACTGAAGCACAGCTGGATGTCAGGGAAGGAGATAGCAGGGATCTTACTGGCTTCCTCTTACTTGTGCTGCAGTAAAGAAAGGGAATTGCAGGATGACATTCCCTTGGCTGCTCCATTATACCTCCCGTCATTGAGAGCAACGCCACTGGAGTGGTGTCCACAATGATATTTATAACCACTTCCTATTTTTGATTCCCTCTCAATAAGGGAAGCAGTGGTCATCAGCCTCACAATAATGGTTCTGCTCTGTCCTTCCAGATGTCAGAGCACCATAAAGGGTGGCTTAACCAACACTGGTGGCTCGCTGCAGGCCTTTCTTCTGCACTGACCTCTCCTGTCCAGCCCAGCTCGCTCAGAGGCATCAGCAGCTGCAAACCAGGCAGCCACACAAAATGCTGCAACTGCTTTTCTCCTGCCCTCAATTTACAAGGGAGGTTTTGAGTTGTGGAGAAATAAATTGACTTGCTCCATCTCCCTTGGTGAGACAGTGGCAGAGAGCAGATTCAGCTGCTCACATCCCCACCTTTCCCCCCCTGTCAAATGGCCTTTTGGGCTATTTTTTTTAAAGGTATTTGACAGAAAGTTCCTAAATTTGTGAGCTGCTGCTCAGAATTGCTGAGCTGTCACTAGCTCCCCTCCAGGCAGTACCTAAACAAGGGGTCCATGGGGATACCTTGCCTTGTATCTCAGCAACCACTAATGGGTAGTCTTCTTTATACACTCATCCCTGTTTCTGCAGGTGGCTCCCAGCTCTGCCCACCTCTCCCCATCTGATCCATGCAGAAGCAGCACAAGGACTTGATGATCTTTGAGGTCTTTTCCAACCTCATTGATTCTGTGATTCTATCAGACAAGGAGGACCACAGCAGGCAGCCCAGGTTTCCTGAGCTGCTGTTAATAGTTCCATGATTCCATTACCAACACCATGACTATTTCACACAGCCCTCCCTAAAGATCCAGCTGATTGTAGGAAGTCCTTTGGCTGGGAAGTTTTTAACTATGAGGGCAGTGAAACTCTGGCCCAGGGTGGCCAGAGAGGTGATAGATGCCCATCCTTGGAACCATTCCAGATCAGGTTGGGTGGGACTGAGCAACCTGCTCTAGTTGAAGATGTCCCTGCTGACTGCAGGGGGACTGGACTGGACTAGATGCCCTTTAAAGGTCCTTTCCAATCCAAAGCACTCTGTGGTTCTATGGCTGTCAGAAGTCTTAGCTAAGGCACAGTTGGTCCACATGGCTTGGCTGAGTGACACTTTGATTCTGAACAGCTCTTGACTTCACACAGTCAGTTTCTCAGCTTGCAGAGCCCTCATCTCCTGCTGGTTGATAGGAAGCTTCTGCAGGATCTCTCTCACTGAGGGCCAGGTTTCATGTGAGATCCTAGAACCAGGCTTCTGCTGTGCTAGAAAAGCAGAAAGGAGAAGACATTTGAGCAGAAAGGTTAGCAGCATCTGAGCAAAACAGTGTTCTTGGCTCAGACAGCAGTTCTAATTATCCAGCACTTAGGCATCGAGAAGATTCAGATAAGAGGTCTCAGATTTAGCTCCTCTCTTCTCTCTGCAAGTTAATGTGCCACTTTTCATCTTCTTTTTAAAGCAGACAATCAAATCTGTGATAGCAAATTTCAAGTTAAAAGGAAATGATTGTCCCTGCAGAGAATGGAAAGAACCATTTTGGCTCTAGAGTGAGTTTTGTGAGCCACCTGAGGCACGGGGACCTGTCATTCCCCACATTACATAGAAGCTGGTGAGCTTGTTGCAAGAGTAGCTGGATAAATTCCTATGGCTTCTTCCACACAGGGTATCAGAGCAGCTGGGTGGTCTGGTTTGAGTTGATGGTACCACATATCATGGAACTGTAGAACAGCTTAAGTTGGAAGGGACCTTAAAGATCATCTCGTTCCAGCCCCCATTCCATGGGCAGGGACACCTCCCACTAGACCAGCCTGCTGAAAGCCTCATCCAGCCTGCTCTTAAACACTTCCAGGGATGGGATGTCCACAACTTCCCTGGGCAGCTCATTCCAGTGTCTCACCACCCTCATAGTAAAGAGCTTCTTCCTAATGTCCAATCTAAATCTACCCTGCTCTAGTTTCAAAGCACTGCCCCTTGTCCTGTCACCACATGCCCCTCTAAAAAGTCCCTCTCCAGCTTTCCTGTGGGCCATACATATCATCATACATCTATCTGAGTTCATGCTGTATGATTTGCTGTGCTGGGTAAGGCCTAACTAAGCTGCTGTTATTCTTCCACCAGAGCTATTTATACACCACGATAATGCAGGAACCTAGTTTCTGACTTGTGCCTTAAATCTGAGAAGAGTCAATGGGAAATGATATAGCTCCTGCAGAATCAGATCATGTGAAAGACCTTAACAAAAGCTCTCTTCTATAGCCTCATCCATTTCATCTCCCTTGCAGGGAGTGCCAAAAGAAGAGGTGTCATCGCCAAGCTGATAGGAGCTGTCTCCCTTCCTTCCCTGCAGTGTTTATACAGGTCAGCCCTTCTAATATGTAAGCTCTCATCTCCTGGCAGTTGCCTCATAGGAAAGCTTCCGAATTTTCCTTCTCTTCTCACTGCTTAGCCACCCACAAACAGCCTTTCAGTCATCTGAATGCTGATAGATCACTGGCATATAGCAAAGCTTCGGGGAGCGTGCGCAAACAACCTGTACCCTAACCCTACCCCTTCGGGGAGCAAACAGCCTGTGCCCTCACCCAGCCACACGGTGCTGGGGCTTGTCTTTATTTTCTAGGATGGACAACCATCATCTTTAGAGCTTTTTCCTCAACTCTTTGCTTCCAGAAGGCCATTAGCCCAATCACATCCTGTTCTCTACCAAGAGCTAGGCTCTGAGCCCTGTTAGAGGTCTGAATGATGCCGGTGGCACTCGCCCACTCTAGCTCTTTCTAGTTACCTGGATATGTCAGCAAAATACTTCTGCAGGGTGCTGACATTTGATGTGAGGGTTAGGCAGCAGAAAAGCTCTGCTTCTCTGAGCCTTTTCTATCTACCACAGAGCTGATTGCATCTCTCTCCCCCTGTTTGCCTTTTGCGTTACTCTATGGGGCGGTGAGGACGCAATCCTCTGGATCCCGAACTCTCCTACCCTTCTTTTCCCACACAAGTTAACTCCCAGCCCTTGCATGCTTCTGCCCCAGCCTCCTTCTGAGCGTGCTCTCATTAAGACCCCACAGGGAGGAGGTGATGCTCTGCAATTGTCTTAATTGCTCTTGTTTATGCTGGTTACGATGGCAATAAGCTGCCACGCAGAGGAGGCTTTCTTCAGATGTGCAGGTTCTCCATTGTTCTGTATTCTGAAGGATCGTCTGTAGGCAGCTCCAAGTCACTTACAACAATAGATTAATCTGAAGATCAGTAATGCTGGGTGACTCACAGTCACACACACACGCCAGCCCCGCCGGTCCCTGCGACCTGCCACCGGATTTGAGGGGAAGTTAAATGTTGCTGCTGCGCTCTCGCAGGGTGCTGAAAAGAGAACGCTCTGCACTCGCGTGGTTTCTGCTCTCCAGCAGCTCCCCGAACATGAATGGAGAGCGCTGCTCTGCCAGGGCAGCTGCCGATTCTTCTGCTCGCTGCAAAGCAGGGAACTGGAGCAGTGTGTTTTTAGTACCAGGGTAAATGTGCCTGTGCCAAAGATTGAGCAGGGGTCAGGAACCCTGACTTTTAGTCCCTGATCTATCTGCCAGGCACTCTATCATCCAGACCCTGAAGAGGAGCTTTGATGTGTGTTATGTGCTACTTGTACTGTAGCCCATTTATCACCCCTGTCAAATGACAGAGAGAGCTCAGCCTCGCAGGCTCTTCTCTAAACCTCTGCAGTACAGTGTCTGGGTCTTTGACAACGACCCACGGGAGATCATGTTGAGCTACCCTCAGCTGTGGTTTTATCCCTCCTGTCCCACTGCTCAGACTTAGGACTTCATGGTGGGACTGACTGCATTGGACTAGGGATGCTTTTTCTTTCCATTCTAACTGCTGTGGATAGCCTCAGCCTGCCAGATCGATATCAGACACCCTACATCCCTCTGACCCAGCCCTTGAATCATGAGGTCTGTTTGCCATCCTTTCCTGTATATCTTTGTGTCCCCATTAACCATCATTCACCCAGGATCTACCATTCTCCTTCCATGTGCCAGACACTCCATGCCTCTCCTCCCTCTCTCCTCCATCCTTCTCCCTACTTCTCCCCTGCTGTCAAGGGCCCATCTTTCCCCCCACCTTCCTCTAACGCTGGGTGAAAGGGGAGATGCCCACTCCCATATTTCCCCTGTTTGGGTGATACATTATTCAAGCAGCAGGGAATGCAGGCAGATCTGAGAGGAAGGCTGGGCTGTTCTGGAAGGGATTAACAGCTGTCATCAACTTGCTCTTGACCCTGAAGTCCATTATGGAGCTGGGTCAGGCTGCTGAGACTCCACATCACTTTCCTATTTGCTGCCTATTTTCAGTCCTTGGATGCTGACAACAGCCCCGTCATTTGCAGTGTCAGGTTGGGTGCTCCATGTTACCATATTGCCTGTACTCCAGCAGACAGACAAGTGGAGAGATTCTCTCCAGCTGAGGGTGAAAAATGGCCTTGCTCAGCCCATAAGTAATGTGCTGTGTCGAGCCCAGCTCATTTGCTTCCCTGTGCAGCTCCTGCATAATTCTGTGCCTTACAAAACCACCAGATCTCCAGAGCCTGATGGTGGGCCAGGCCCCAAGTGTGTCACTAAGCAATTACCAAGTCCCTGCCTGCCTCAAGCTGAACAAAACCTTGAGGGAGAAGCTGACCCCTGACTAGCTCTGCGTGCTTTTCCATATTCATAACAGCAGAGGTGTGCTTATACTGGGTCAGCAGAGGCCTGATTCAGTATCCTGCCTTATATATAGCCCCAAAGAGGGTGCCTGGGAAGGACCAGGAAGACTTTTCTGCTATAAATATGTATTTCATTTGGAAATATAACTTACAGGAGTGCTGTGCAATTAGTAACCCTCCCTGGATTTCTCTTCCACAAAGTTTTCCAGACTCCCCTTAAGTTCATAGCCATTTTTGGAGTGGATTTCTCTTCCACATATTTCTCCAGACTCCCCTGAAGTTCTCAGCCATTTTCATCTGCTTCAGTATCACAGGTCAAGGAGGTCATCAGCTCAACTACACATCTCCTTTCATCTGAACCTGAAATCCCCCTGCTCGTAAGAGATTTTGAGCCACCAACAGTGGTATACATCCATAAAGGTCTTGCATCAGGCATGTGTTTAGCAGTAAAGTTTGTCTGCTCTCTCCATCCATTTGAATCCACTCTCTGCTCTAAATCTGCACTGCAGTAGGCACCATGCTGGAAGGAGAAATGCAGAAGAACCTGAAGCTCTTTGAATGAAATAGCTCCAAGCACCTGCATGAGGCACCAGTGATCAACTCTGAAACAGTCCCCTTGGAGTCACCACATGTTGCCATCACTAGGCAGTGACACCTCCCAAGCTTTGGAGCAGACTTGGTTGCTGATCCAGAAGAGGGCAATGGTGACACATCCTCACTGATGTTCTAAGCACCAAATCAGCTGAGGACAGCCACTGTAGGAATGTAGCCAAATAGCCAAACCACCCTGGCTAGCAAATCTGCATGTTCCTGGCTGTTTGTGGCAAGCAGATTGAAGTGGGAGGCAGCTTTCAGCTACTGTCTCAGGTCAGATGGGACTGTCAGTCAATTGTTAATTATGACTCTTCTTCTTACTAATTCCTGTAACTTCCATCACCATGGCAGCTAACTGCTGTGGAAAGATTCAGCCAGAAAAAGGAGAAGACAACCAAACTTTCCATAGCAAGGGAACAAGAATGAGCTACAGAGGAGGAGGAGTGGAGCAGAAATCTGCAAGTTGTCTTCTAGGAGACTCTGACCCCAGGGTCAGCTTTGGCTTTGCATGGTCCTGTCAAAGGAAGTCAAACCTGTGCTCTAACTGTGCTGTGATTACCTGCAGCTAGCACAGTACATGCTGGTGTGGGGCCCATACATCCCATTGTGCAAGGTGCTGGACAGCAAGACCAAGTGCAAGGTCCTGCATCTGGGTCAGGGCAATCCCAGGCACCAATATAGGCTGGACAGTGACTGGCTTGAGAGCAGCCCTGAAGAAAAGGACCTGGGGGTTGCTGATGGATGAGAAGCTCAACATGAGCCAGCAGTGAGCACTTGCAGCCCAGAAAGCCAACCACATCCTGCGCTGCAACAAGGCAAGCAGAGCCAGCAGGGCAAGGAAGGTGATTCTCCCCCTCTGCTGAGACTGAACCTGGAGTACTGCATCCAGTTCTGGAGCCCCTAGGACAGGAAGGATCTGGAGGTGCTGGAAGGTGTCCAGAGAAGGGCCACAAGGATGAGCAGAGGGCTGGAGCTGCTCTGCTGTGAGGACAGACTGAGGGAGTTGGGGCTGTTCAGCCTGGAGAAGAGAAGGCTCTGAGGAGACCTCATTGTGGCCTTCCAGGATCTGAAGAGGGCTACAGGAAAGCTGGGAAGGGACTTTTGAGGGTGTCAGGGAGGGACAGGACTGGGGGGGATGGAGCAAAACTAGAAATGGGTAGATACAGATTGGAGATTAAGAAGAAGTTGTTCCCCATGAGGGTGGTGAGACACTGGCACAGGCTGCCCAGGGTGGAAGCCTCATCCATGGAGGTGTTTGCAGCCAGGCTGGATGTGGCTGTGAGCAACCTGCTGTAGTGTGAGGTGTCCCTGCCCATGGCAGGGGGGTTGGAACTGGCTGAGCCTTGAGGTCCCTTCCAACCCTGGCAATTCTATGATCTTACTCTGTGCAAATCACTGGGAAACTGCACTTCTCTCTCAACTTCTCTGCCCTGCCCTTGGTCAGTCAGTCAGTTCTAATCTTTGGTGATGGCTGAGTGTCCACCTAGGGAAGGAGGAGGAGAAACCTGACAGCACTTTGAGCTCTGATTAATTTTTCAGCTTCCTCCCTTTTCTGCTGGTTCTGTAGCTTTTGTCCTGACGCTGAGTGTGTCCTTCCCCCCCCATGTGTCACTTCCAGAGGAGATGAAATGTCATGACAAGGCATTTTAGCTGTGGAGACTGGATGGAAAGTCCTAGGCTGGGACCACAGAGGGCCTCAGGACAGCTGTCCACTCGTGTCACTGCAGCAGCTCCTAGTGACACCTCACTCAAGTACATCTGTAGCACGAGCAGAGCAGGGCGCAGGGGGCTGTCTGAACAACAAGCCCTGCAGCAACAAAGCCCACACCAGTCTTGCTAAACCCACTGCTTCTGGCCCATTCTGTACCTTTTCATTTCTGATTCAGCTTTCCAGCCTGTAGATATCTTCTCTCACACCTGTCTTACCATTTCCATTTAGACAGGTTTAATTTAGAAACCCATTGTACCTGGCCCTGCTCAGACCAAGCCAATTTATTTTACATAATGCCTCAGCACTTTAGGGGAAACAGAATTGTTCCAAGTCCTTTCTGGAGGGAAGAAGGATGGACTCCCTGCTGCAGGGATTGGTTGGAGATCCAGGGGAAACAGAGCCTGTTCTCACAGCATTCACAGATCTTCTGCCTTGTCCTGACTCAGACATAACTCCTGTGTCTGGAAAATACTCAATGTGACAACACTTTGCCCCTTCTCTGGTTTTAGGAGGGTAAGCATGGGATATAGATGGCATCAAATCAGAATCAGGGAATGCCTTGACTTGGAAGGGACTTTAAAGACCGCCTAGCTCCAAACCCCTTGCCCTGGGCAGGGACACCTCCCACTAGACCAGCCTGCTGAAAGCCTCATCCAGCCTGGCCTTAAACACTTCCAAGGATGAGATGTCCACAGCTTCCCTGGGCAACCTGTTCCAGTGTCTCACCACCCTCATAGTGAAGAACTTCTTGATGTCCAGTCTAAATCTACCCTGCTCTAGTTTCAAACCATTGCCCTTCATCCTACCACCACAGGCCCTTGTTAAAAGCCCCTCTCCAGCATTCCTGTAGCCCCCTAAGGTATTTCAAGGCTGCTAAAAGGTCTTCCCAGAGCCTTCTCTTCTCCAGGCTGAACAGGTCCAACTCCCTCAGCCTGCCCTCGTAGGAGAGGTGCTCCAGCCCTCCTTGAGACCCTCTGGACCCGAGGTCCTCACGCTCTGTGCTCTACAAACAGAATCAGAAGCAGACTTTTTGCGCCAGAGAAACTTCAGCGAGGAAGCGCAAGACAGGGACGAGCAGCAGCTGCGAGCGTGCTGAGAAGCAACGAAACAAGGCAGAGCTGCCAGGCAGATAGGCCTCGGGCACTGCCCACCAGCTGCTGCCAGCCTCTCCGTGGGCATCTTGCCAGGGATGTGCAGGGAGAGAACGAATCAGTCCGTGGGCGCTCACAGGAAGCTACCCCCGAGCGCGAGGGAGAGGCACGGGACAGCGCACACGAGAGGCGGGCTGAGAATCCACGTGGGTGCTCTCCCTAGCGAGCCTGGGGGACAGGAGACTCCGTGATATGCCTGGGGGAGGCACAAGAACACCCCACACCCACCCCACCCCCTTTCCCCTCCTTGGCAGAGAACCCAGCTGGCAAGATTCGGTCTTTTCGTTCGCCGGAGGTTTTCAGCTTGTTCACTAAGTGCCCCCAGCCCTTCCTCTTCAAGGCTCTTTCCCTTCTCTTTTGTTGTCACTGACACAGCACCACCTGAGCTGGAGGATTTGTGTGCAGGGGAAGGTGATTTTTGCACTGAGAAGGTGATTTGAATCCTTTGTAGACCCCACTGGAGCCCATAGATCTGAAGGCTGCTGCGGATCTGAAGGCTGCTGTGGATCTGAAGGCTGCTGTGGATCTGAAGGCTGCTGTGGATCTAAAGGCTGCTGTGGATCTGAAGGCTGCTGTGGATCTAAAGGCTGCTGTGGATCTAAAGGCTGCTGTGGATCTGAAGGCTGCTGTGGATCTAAGGGCTGCTGCAGATCTGAGGACCGGTGCTCTCCATCCATGGGGCCACATGCTTGGATGAACCTCCCAGTGGCTACACACCCTCCAGAGCTCTCCTCACTGGCAGCCAAGCTTTCCCCCATAAAAGCAGCAGTGGAGGAAGCTCCAGAAGTATTGCTTTTTAATTCCAGCACTGCCACAGTCGCTGACGTCCTCGCTAATCCTCTTGCGGCAGCAGGCTGCTAATCAAAAACTCCTTGCTCGCCACTTTGGCATCATTCTGGGAAGCCAACTGAGCACAGAGATGCTCAATTCCTCCCCCTCCCCACACACACCTTCCATTGTCTTCAGGACTGACAGCTCTGATGTGGAGCAGTGATAACAGCCAGCTGATGCTGTCAGGGCCTGGTACAATTGCACCGCAGGGAAAAAGGCGACCGGCTCTGACTCATCCTAGCCGCCTGGAGCTCAAGATACCTTGCACACGTGCTGTCTCCTGGCACAGCTCATCACACAGCAACCTTCAGTGGCTTCTGGGTACTGCCCTGTGAGGCAGGAGTTGGCCATAGGCTGGCACTGGTGGCCAACCATCCTCTGAGATGCTGGAAATACCCACAGGAGGGCAAAAGAGTTAAAAAGACTCATTTGCAGATCTCTGCTGAAGTCCCTGGTGTGTAGGAAGGGAGGAAGGCAGCTGGCTGGATGTTCCTCTGCTTGACCCATGTTCAGGAGTTGGCCATAGGCTGGCACTGGTGGCCAACCATCCTCTGAGATGCTGGAAATACACACAGGGGAAAAATAAAAAGCACAAAAAGACTCAATGCAGATCTCTGCTGCACTCCCTGCTGTGTTGGAGTGACTAAAGGTGGCTGGTTGGCTGTTCCTCTGCTTGACCCGTGTTCAGAGGTGTTTAGCAAAGCATTTGTGCAGCTCCTGAGTGATAGCCTATGACAGCACCATCTCTCCTTCAGCTCCTCACATGCCCATCCTCATGGAATGAGCTGAGCCAAGGCTGAATTTATGGAAGGCTCCAAAATGCATCAGGAGTGCCAAGCCAGGATAGGAA
Organism: Melanerpes formicivorus; assembly: GCF_026170545.1. Lineage (NCBI taxonomy): Eukaryota > Metazoa > Chordata > Aves > Piciformes > Picidae > Melanerpes > Melanerpes formicivorus. The sequence goes on along the minus strand of NW_027142366.1, from coordinate 2,807,756 downwards.
GGACACCCAGAGAGGGGAAGTTGGACTGTGTGGTGTGAACTTCTGGGTGACCTTGAGGAAACTTGGCTCAGTGCTGCCCATCTTGGCCAGGTCAGCAGCTGAAATTTCCATTACTGGAGGTAGACTTCCAGGGGTCATCTTTGGTTCGTTTTTCACTTTTTTTTCCCCCAAACATGACATTGAATGAGAGGCATCAGGAGTGCCTCCTATAAATAGGATCACCCCTGTCAAAGCTGGTTAAGTCATAGCCAGTGTCAAGCCCATAAACAAGGTGCCTCTCAGATGCACTGTCTGGAGGGTGCAGGGAAGTTTGGCAGCTCCCTCTTTGACTGCTTGGCACTGGGACGCCAGAGCTGTGCTCAAGACAACAAACATCATCATCCCCAGCTCCCATCTGGAGGGTCTGGGGAGTGGTGCAAGACAGAAGCCATGTAGCTGAGGACCACTGCTGTATGTTGTAGCAGAAGTGCAGCCTCCCAGCAGTATTGTGAGAGGAGACAGCCAAGGCTTAGACCCACAGAGTCATCTAGGGTGGAGAGGACCGTTGAGATCAACAAGCCCAACGTAAGTGTGCAGGTCCTGGGACTTCCATGACTGCCATCACAGCAGGGGTTAAACACTTCTGATTTCATCTGTTCCTTCAAGACCTTTCCCCAGTTCTGCCCTAGAGGTCTGTGGCACTCCTGGATCCCTGCACTTCCAGTTGACTCAGTTTCCCCTGGAGGGAGCTGCAGTTTCCTCTTCCTTCAGAGCTGCCCAGTTCCTTAGCTCCACGGGAGGCAGCAGTTCCAGCAGCATCTATTACAAAGCAGCTTTGCCATGCTGGAAGTCAGCTGGGGCATGACAGGGAAGGCAGAGACACAAAGCAAAGCATCTTTGGGACAAGAAAGCCTCAGTGTCTCCCCATGCCAGCTGCAGGGACATCTGGCTGTGGCTGGCTTGGCAGAGCTGCAGGGGTCACCAGGGTGGTGCAGCAGGGTGACTTCACAGCACAGCACCTGGGGATGGCAGGACCTGCTGGAGGGATCCTCAGGCCCCCTTCTCTTTCCTCCTGACTCCTGGGAGCTTCTTCCCACCTCTTCATCAAACTTTGTGATGCTCTGAGACTGGGGGCTGCAAGGAACCCATTCTGCTCAAGTGATGCAAGTGAATGTGGCTTAAAAAAAACCCACAAACAAAGAAGGCTTTTTTCCCTCTTTTTTTTCTGAGCAATAGATCATTTCTGTGGTCTGATTTCCCCACAGATCCACAGGCAGTTGCATCAGTGCAGCTGAGGGGGTGGGAAACTGAAGTGGGGGCAGAAATGAACAAAAAAACTTTGTAAGTCAGCTCCAGCACTGAACATTTTCTGTGACTATATGGAGACCTGGAGCCACTTGGCCCCTTCAGACTTTGAAAGCTGTCTGCTTCTTGTGCGAGGAGACACAGCCAGCAGAGCAGGGAGGAGACATGATTTGTGTGAAGCTGAACTGAGAGGAGCTTAAGCAGGGGAGGAATTGCTACTTGCTCTGAGATAGGCTAATTATATTCTGTGTCCTTGGAAGCCAACCCTTTTCTACTCTGCTTGCATAATCGAGCTCCTATAGCGGTGCACAGAAGCACCAGGGCTTCCCTCCCCTCACAGCCTCCTGTCCCACTGCCAGCCTCCACCCCAGAAGAGTCTGGATGTCAGTCCTGCATTCCCTGGAGGGCTGCTGGAGCACTTTAGATTCCTTAGAGATGGAAACCTTTCTAGCAACGCAGGGTAGAGTTACTTTAATTCCTTGCTGTTTGGGGTCGGGCTGAAGCCTGCTGCTTAATGGGGGCTAAGTGGATGTAATGCAGTCAGTCAGTAACTTCAGGCACACATGCAGTGCCCTTTGGATTGCTGATATCCCAAAGACAGTCTCCCTCACGATCCCTGCAACACACTGACTCAGCCCTGAGCCTCTTGGCTTTGTTTTCCCTTCTTCACAATGTGATTTTTAATTCTTTTCCCCCCCACCCCAGCCTTATTCATTTTTTTCCCCTCATTTTTTCTCCCTCATTTTCCCCCTCATTTTTTCTCCCTCATTTTTCCCCCCTCATTTTTTCCCCCTTATTTTTTTCCCCTCATTTTTCCCCCCTCATTTTTCCCCCTCATTTTTTCCCCCTCATTTTTTTCTCCCTCATTTTTCCCCCTCATTTTTTCCCCTCATTTTTTCCCCCTCATTTTTTTCTCCCTCATTTTCCCCCCTCATTTTTCCCCTCATTTTTTTCTCCCTCATTTTCCCCCCTCATTTTTCCCCTCATTTTTTCTCCCTCATTTTTCCCCCCTCATTTTTTCCCTCATTTTTCCCCCTTGTTTTCTCCCCCCTCATTTTTTCCCCCTCATTTTTCTCTCCCTCGTTTTCCCCCCTCATTTTTTCCCCCTCATTTTTTCCCCCCTCATTTTTTCCCCCTCATTTTTCCCCCCTTGTTTTCTCCCCCCTCATTTTTTCCCCTCATTTTTTTCCCCTCATATTTTTTTCCCCCTCACTTATTCATTTTTTTTTCCCCCCTCCTCTCCCAGGAAAGTTTTCAGCTTGTCAAACCACTCTCCTTCTTGCCTGTTTCTTTTCTCTTTGCCTCTTGCAGTGGGAGGAAAGATAATAAGGAAAGGAGCAGTTTCCAAATAAGCAGCCCCACGTGTTACCTGGGAACTGTCTCTCAGCATCCCAATACCTGCTGGGGCAGAGAGCTCCCAGTCCCCACTGTTGTTTTGTACCCACCAGACACTGTTTGTGTTTGCCACTAAATGCTGCTGTCAGGTCTGTCACTTGGTACAAGGAGGACTGACTGAGCCCTTGTGGAATAGGATTTCCCTTTACACCTCCCTCCTAAGTGCTCCTCGCTCCTTGGCTTCCTCCTGACAGGGTAAATTGCTGCCTCAGCTGCTCTGTGGTAGTTCCCAGGCTGGGGGAATGGGTTTGGGAGTGTTTGTTCTCCCTGCCTTGACACTCCAAAGTGTTCCTTGTCTTGGGCAGCTCTTTGGTCCTCAGTGGGGAGGGAAGGGAGAGACGAAGGAATCAGCCTGCCTTTCTCTCTCTGTTGGTCCTCAGTCCCTGCTCAGCACTGAGCTGAGTCCTTCAAAGGTTCAGCACTCTCCACAGCCTCTTGGCACAGAGAGGTTTTGGCCACCTTTTTAAAGGCCTTATTGAATTGCTCCTAGAAGGAGAAACTTGGAGGAGAAAAAAAACCTCCAGATCAAGGTATTCCTGTCAGACCAAAGGACCTGCAATGACTCCCTTGGCCTCTCAAGAAGAGAGAAGCAGGAGGTGATGGCCCACACTGCCACACTTATCCCAACCCTCTGGGAAGTGATTCAGGCATTAGCTCAAAAGCTTCCAGGTAGAAGGAGAATGGCATTTTCCTTCCCTGCTCCTTTCCAGAGCCCTGTCTTACAGCCACAGCCTGTCCTTTCCACTTCACCATGGTTGGGGGGCAGAGGAATTCGCAGACCTTAAGTTGTGGCCTCCTCACCCCTCGCCTCCCCAGGCTGAGGGTCCAGCTTGGGTCCCTGCAAAGGTAGAGCTGGAGGCAACGTTTGGAGCTGCAGCAGCAAAGCTCCTTTTGCTCCCCACTGCTGGTTTTGTTGGCTGTAACAACCCTCTCCTTTGGCTGCTGGGGCTGTGCTCTGGGGCTGGGAATGAAGCATCGCTCCTCCTGCTCCTCCGCTCGTCGCCGAGGTTTTGGGAATCCTTGTAAAGAAGCCAAGAACATGAGAAAGAGAAATTCCTCCTGTTCCAGGCCCTGCCTGACACTGCACAGAGCCTTTGTTCTTGGCTTCTTTCTCCTTGCCAAGGCCTCAGAGAAGTTCTTCCGACAACACACCACCCTGCCCAGCCTCTCCCACCAATTAGCAGTTAGCCATTAACTGGCCATGAGTAATTCCATCAATCACTGCAAGAGAATGGAATGGAATGGAATGGAATAGAATAGAATAGAATAGAATAGAGTGGAATAGAATAGAATAGAATAGAATAGAATAGAATAGAATAGAATAGAATAGAATAGAATAGAGTGGAATAGAATAGAATAGAATAGAATAGAATAGAATAGAATAGAATAGAATAGAATAGAATAGAATAGAATAGAATAGAATAGAATAGAATAGAATAGAATAGAATAGACCAGGTTGGAAAAGACCTTTGAGCTCATCAAGTCCAACCTATCACCCAACACTATCTAATCAACTAACCCATGGCACCAAGCACCCATCCAGTCTCCTCCTAAACACCTCCAGGGATGGTGACTCCACCACCTCCCTGGGCAGCCCATCAGTTCATCTCTTGAGGCTCTCCTTTCCCAGGTGCTAGCAATGCCACTTCAGAACCAGCAAGAAAGGAGCACTCAGAAATTTGGGGGATATCTCTGTGTGTGTGTGCTTTTATAGGACCTCTTTATTCTTCCCAACTTCTGGTGCTCCTGATTTCAGGCTAGTCCACAGAGAGCTCAGGATCAGCTCATATCCATCTTACTCCTAGGAGTCCTGCCTCCTGGGCTCTGCTGGCAGTGGGCAATCAGACCTTTCTGGCATCATCTTCCTGCTTTTCATTGGAGGCATTGTGTAAGGGTGGCAGAAAGGCTTCAAAACAGCCCATGGTATCCTGTGACCTGATCAGGTGTGATGGGTCCAGGAGGGTGGGATTGGAGAGCGTTCAACAGAAGAACTCAGCTCAAAGGAGAAGGAAAGCAGCAGGAGCTAGCAGAAGAGAGGATGTTTTCAGCCCTTGAAGGGGAATCTGGGGAAGGAGAGATCCTTTTCAAAGTGTGAAATGGTGTCAGTAGGAACAGTGCTGTCACTCCTTTGATGACAGCAGCTAGCAGAAAATGGGAGGACCTGGAGGTTTATCCCAGGTAGGAGGGGAAGTGACAATGGAGTGGAGTTTCCTCTGGTTGTGCAAAGAGAGGACACACTCCTGCTTGCATGTACCCAGCAGGAATCAAAACCAGGGGCCATGGCCATGCTCACAGCTCTGCCCTGCTTTGTCAGCACTCAGCACAGATGTCTCTGACCCTCTGTCTTCTTTGGGCCACGCTCTCATAGCCTGGCCTGGCTGAGCCTGCCATTCCTTTGTTGCTTTTCTCTTTTTCTCCCTGGTTTCTCCTGTTTAGTTCCCACCACTCTGCATTTAAGGCATCACCTTAAATCCTCCTCCCAGCTATACTTTGGTGCATCCATGCCCTTTGCTTTTGCATGGTTTGAGGTGAGGGTTTGTTGCCCTCTCTCAATGCCCATTCTAATGCCAAGGGTGAGCCACAGGGACAAGATGAAGAAGGCACAGGAGGAAGAGAGGTCAGTGGATAGCCAGGGCAGCTCTGCATGTCTGTGTGATGGCCTTGCAAAGGAAGACTGAAAATCAGAGGTACCTCAACCTAGCCTGAGGTGAAGAGGGAAGGATGTGATATTTCCTGGCACCTGCTTTTTGCTCTGCACCCTCCAGCTTTCAGTTCCCAGTACAAGCAGGGCAGCACCTAGCTGGCACAGATGAAGTTATATAGCCTGCTTCCATCAGCCACAAAGGCTTGTGGGGGGTTTGGTGCTACACTTCTAGTGCCCAGCTGCCTTTTGAAAGCTCCTCCACTTTGCTTTCACAGAGCCACCAGGGACTGTGGCCAGCTAGTTCCTGGTTTCCTAAGGGAAATGCCAAACCAGGGAGCCCAGAAACTACCCAGCCAGATCCCGTGAGTAAGTTGCAGGTGCTGCACTGAGGCCAGCGAGGCAGCTTAGGCAGTGCACATGGGGTCACATGTGCAGGTGACACAAAGCAAAGGGGCAGTGGCTGCAAATTAATTACTGCTAACAATGCTGCCTCCCTGCAGAGCACAGCCGTTTCTGCAGAGGGCACAAGGCTGGGGTTTGTCGAGTGCCCAGCCTGTAAAGATGCCTTCTGGTGTCCCTGTGCTGTCCACGAGCCCATCTGTTCCCAGTGGGAGCCCCAGGGCCATCAGGCAGTGCCGGATGGCAGCGTGGTTTTCTGCCTCGTGGGTCAGAGGCTGTGCAGAGAAGTCTCTCGTTCCCAGTCCCTTCTCTAATTGACACAGTGAAAGAAGCCACATCTTCCTGCCTGATCCTGACCAGCTCTGTAATTGAATCTGGCTCAACATCTCTGCTTCAGGCCCCCCCTCCAGGGGCCTGACAATTAATGATGGAGATTTTCTCGCCTCGGGAATTCCTCCTCGCTCCCTTTCTCTTTGTCGAGCAGGACCTGGGGAGACACCCGGCAGCAGCACCTCTCCCAGCCCTCCCGTTTCCCCTGCCCTCCCCGAGGGTGCCTGCTGGAGCAAAGTGCTGGGGCATTACAAGAGAACTTCAGGGACTGGAAGCAGGTGCAGCTCTTCCTGCCTTTTGTTCATTCATCCTTCCTCCCCTCCCTCCTCTCAGGTCTTTTGTCTCTCCTTGCCAAAGCTGCTTGCGCACACTTCTCTCGGGGATCTAATGAGACTGATTTAGAAACTGCAAAGCTGAATTGGATCCTGCTCCCCCCCCACCCCCCCAGAATGCAATATCTGCTTAACCTTTCTCCCTTGGCATCTGTTTCTCCTGGCAACCTATTTGCAACTCCTGTGGTTGCAAAGAAATCCCAGTGCTGACTGGGTTTAAAATGGGAGTTGCTGGGGATGCAGGCAGGAGGCTGTGAGCCACCGGAGGCTACGGTTTCAGGCTGGCTGCAGGGAGCTCCGGCAGGAGGGGTTGGACTCGATGGTCTTTGGAGATCCCTTCCAACCCCTAACATCCTGTGAGCCTGTGAGCAGTTACTCCATGGCTCTGACTTAGCCTGGTCTCTCCAAGCCCTGCCAAGATCTAGAGGCTTTTGTTCATAGAATCATAGAATTGTCAGGGTTGGAAGGGACCTCAAGGATCATCCACTTCCAACCCCCCTGCCACGGGCAGGGACCCCTCACACTAGATCAGGTTGCTCAGAGCCACAATTTTTCATTGCTCCTTGAAAGGGAACTGTGATTTGTATGTCAAGGAGTGGGAAAGGACAGGGCTTGGCAGTTCTCCAGCATCTTTATCCTCTTCTAAGTCTCTCTCCCCCTCCTCACATACCCCCAGCTGGCATTTCTGTGCCACTAACAAATTGTTGCTGCATTAAAGCCTCCAGTCATCACAGGCGAGATCTCGGGGCTCCTGAAACTCTCGGATCCTGTTGCACATCCTTGTTAAACTTCCCCCTTAGTGCTGCGTGCGGGGAGCTTCCCACGCAGACCAAAGTTCGGTCCCCAGCCCACTGCTTCTCCTCCACAGGCGCTGACGTACGAGGCTCTGCAGGCAGGGGGCGGCGAGGGAGGCTGCCTGGGAGAACATCGCTGAGGCTCTGACTGTTTGGCGAACGTGCAGGCAGACAAAGTGGATTGGGTTTAGGTGAGAGCACAATGCCTCCAGCCCTTGCTTCGACGGAGACAGGTCCCTGACCCTGCTCCTTGTCCTCGCCAGCCACAGCTGGTGATGGGTTGGAGGAAAGAGTGGAGGGGGTAGTCCCTCCCTGCCCCTCTCCTTGGTGGCTCCACTTCACCTTGTGTCAGAAGGGATGAAGTTGCCCGAAGGTTTTGTGGATCTTTGTTGTACATGATGCCTACCTGAAGGACTAGAAGGCAGAGAGAGCTTTTTCCCCTCCCTCCCTTCCCTCTCAACACCTGCCTGGATGCCTTCCTGTGTGATCTGGTAGAGCTGGACCCTGCTCTGGCAGGGGGGTTGGGCTGGATGAGCTTTCGAGGTCCCTTCCAGCCCCTAACGTTCTGTGATTCACTCTCTGCTTCTTTCCCAGCTTCCACGACCTCTTCTGGCTTGTCCCTGGGGTGGTTTTAGTTTGGGCTTTGCTTTTTGATTGTTTGTTTGGAGTTTTTTTTGGGGGGGTTTGTTTGTTTGTTTGTTGTGGGTTGGTTTTTCTTTTGGTTGGTTGGTTGGGTTTGTTTCTTTTTCATGTGTGGCTTCCAGGTCTGTGCTCAGCTTCTCTGTGGGGGATCCACATGCACTGCTCAGATGGCCTGGAGCAGGAGAGGCAGGAAGATGCTCATCCACAGCTGGGAAGAATGTATGAACCTCAGGCTGTTGCTTCCAGCCACCATTCAGGCAGTACCTTGACATGATGCTGAGGCTGGGTGCACCCAGAACTCACAGGGCTCTGCAGTGGCCTGCCATGACTGGAGAGGGCACAAGGCTGCTCTCCATGTGCTGAGACCCTCTTTTAGCTGGCAGCAACAGCCCTGGAGGCAGGGACAGTCTTTAGAACAGAACAGAACAGAGTAGAATAGAATAGAATAGAATAGAATAGAGTAGAATAGAATAGAATAGAATAGAATAGAATAGAATAGAATAGAATAGAATAGAATAGAATAGAATAGAATAGAATAGAATAGAATAGAATAGAATTAACCAGGTTGGAAAAGACCTTTGAGATCATCCAGTCCAACCTATCACCCAACACCATCTAATCAGCTAAACCATGGCACCAAGTGCCTCATCCAGTCTCTTCCTAAACACCTCCAGTGATGGGGACAGTCATACCAACATGTGCTTGTGTCCTGCCTCCAGCAGCCTAGGAGGAGGAGGAGGAGATCCTGGTTGTTAGGTTGTGTTGAGGCATGGATGGGATCGTTGGCTGAGGGAGATGAAAGAGTTTCTTTTCTGCTCAGTGTCTTTCCCAGAGCTGGCAGAGAGCAGGGAAGAGCCACTGTGAGTCCCAGTTCACACCAGTGGGAGCAGAGCTGCTGCCCTGCATGCATACAGGGCTGTTCTCACGCCCCATTTCCTTTGTGGACAGAAAGAAGAGTTATCAAGAGCATGCACCTGCTTCCAGCTGAGGAGAGGAAATGCTTCTGGAGGGAGCAGGGGATGGTGGTGGTGTCTCAGGGCTCCAGGAAAGATCAGGGCTCTGTTGGGCTCAGCATGGTGGAGACTGATATTGCAAGCTTGTGCTCAGGGTGGTTGGAAAAATCATTGCCAGCAGCAGGAGAGGACTCAGAGTTAGAGTCATCACCCTGATCATTTGTACAGCTGAGCTCCTGGGGTATGTGTGGGCTGCCCCAGGCCACAGAGGACATGTTCTCCAGCCCATGGGTCAGTACAGGCTGTAGCTTCCCTCCTTGTGCTACCCTCTGTCAGGCTGCTCACAAGTGAGGAGCACCTCAGCTGTCCCCATTGGCACTCTGGCTGATCTGGGGCTCAGCTGGAGCTCTTGGCTCTATCTCATAGTCCTGAGGACACCCAGATCTGCTTACCAAAGGTCCTGGGAGGTGTCCAGACAGCTAAGTTGCATGGTCTGAGGAAAGGGAGGACAAGTTGATCTGAGTGAAGCTCATGAGAGTGTGATGCATTCATGGGGAATCTGAGTTAAAGGACCTCACCAGGGGTGTAAAGTGAGTGGATGGCAGGCTGGAAGTCTCCTGATGGGTGCTCTCCCCTGGGCTTCCTACCCTGTTGTGAGTCCAGGATGTGCTGGGTTTGAAAGAGTACATTAAGGCAACATTAAGATGCTTCCTGAGATGGGCTGGGAGGAAGCAGGCAGGAGATGGAGGGAAGCACTCAAGAGAGAGATGCTGAGAGATGCTCCTCTCACAGAGGGCCATGCTGGAGCTGAGCTCCCCTGTGACTTTGGAGCTCATCAAGAGCCAGCACAGCAAGGTACTGACTCAGCTCTAGACACAACCTCGACCCTTCCCTAGCACCAACATGTTCTTGGAGGAGCTGGGCAACAGCACAACCAGGTGCCCCCAGCACAGGGCACCCAGCAGCTCTGCTTCCCTTGGTGTAAGCAGGTTACATCCCTGCCTCACTGGAGCCCTCAAATGAAGTCACCACCTTGGTGGATCGATACTGTTTTCCATGATGCACTTGTGACACAAAGTCTGGGAGATGGATTGGTGCTGGGAGGCTGAAATGCTGCAGGGGAGCCCCAGTTAGACCCAGCACTGGGCAGGGCTTGTTATCAGGGGGGGAAACAATAGCAAATGGCCATGGAGAGCAGCAGCTGGTGACAGAGGCAGGAGGTGTGGTGGAGTGGGGACAGGAGGACAGTGCCCGTGTCACCTGGCACCTTGTGAGGCTTGGTGCTGCATCCTGGTTTATACCTGGAGGACTTTTACCAGGAGAAGGTCCTTGTCTGTGAGAAGCCTGTGGCAGCAGTGATCTCCAGGGGTGTCTGCACTGGGAGCCTGAGCTAAAGTGGTTGTTCTCTCCTAACTGCCCTTTCCACTTCCCTCTGACCAAGGTTTGGGAGAGGAAAGGCCAAAGCAGCAGCTCTCATGGGGTGATCACAGCAGTGTGAGGGTACCTAGGGCTGCCTGATGCCACACTGACCCCTCTGTGCAGGGGACACAGCCTTCCCACCCCAGCAGCCACCACCACAGAGGCTCTCCTGTTCCCAGTGTCCACAGGAACTGCCCCCACACGTTGGTTAGGGTATGAGCAAAGGGAGCCTGCAGCTGCCTCCAGCTGCCTCCAGCCCTCTGGGAAGATGTTAACTGGTGTCCAGCAGGTTGCTGTGGCTCAGCTGGGTTCTGGATCCAAGCAAGGAGTCCATGGGGCTGAGGCTGGGTGGCACTGAGGGGCCCTTTGGGATCCTGGATGCCAGGTCACTGTGCTCTGAGCTGCAGCCAGGCCAGAAGAGTTTGTAGCCAGATTGAATCCCGGCCAGCCCAAGCCCCAGCCCAAGGATATTTGCACTTCCCACGCAGGGAGGCTCAGAGTGGCCATCTCTGCCCTTTCCAGGGATATGCTGTGGATCAGAGACCACCCACCTCGTCCCAGCCACCCAACCTGCTCCAGATGCCAGAGCTAAGGTCACTGCTGCCTCTCTCACCCCCATGTCCCTTGCCCCATGCCTTTCCCACCTCCTTGGCTGTCCTGCTCCTGGGATCACTGAGCACAGGATCCCCTGGTGCTGGGTGCTTGTTCAGCTGGCTGGGAGGAGCAGGCAAGGCACTGGGGTGGGTGGTGCAGAGCAGGGGCTTGCAAGCCCTTTCCTGCTGCTGCAGCTGAGCACCACACCACAGGGTGATGGGGAGAGGAGTGGGACTGGGAAGGTTTAACTGTTCCAGGGCTGGCTTCATTCTGCTGAACATCTTTGTGCAAACTCAGAGCCTTCTGCAGAGCCAGCACTTCCCTGGGAGCTGGGAGGGTGGAACTCAGAAGGAGCAACCACACTCCTAAAACCATTCCTCTCCCCCTGTCCCCGGGGTGCCCACGGGGCTGCCCAAGCAGGATGCCTGGGTGCTGTCTGTGGTTTCTTTCTGAAGCCTCCACAGAGCCATGCAGTTGAGAGAGCTGGCATTAAAAACAATGAAATGAAATGAAATGAAATTGTATTCCTCCTCTTAATCCCTCTCCTGGCATGCCCAGAGGTGAGCTGGTGGCTGTCACAGCCTTGCATTTGGGCAGAGGCGGAGGAGTGGGTACCCAGGCAGCAGGCTGCTGCCCACCCCAAGGCGTGAGGGGGCTGAGTGGGTGCTTCTGAATCAAGCACTAAAGCACTGGGAGGAGGGCAAAGCTGATAAAAATGCCAGAGCAGCTGTGGCAATGTGGGCAATGAGGTGCTGCTGCATTTTGCTCTCACTTATTTGGAGGCTTATCCTCTCTGGCTTGCTCAACAAACCTTCTTCCTTCTGTCCCAAGAGCCCTCTGAGGAGCTGGAGCGTTTCTGCAAGCCAAATGTCTCTGATGTGCCTCCAGCAGTGGTGCAGGAGTGTGTCCAGGGGGCAGAACAGGACCTGCTGAGAGGAGCAGGGGCTGCTGTGGGCTGAAAAGGTGAAAGGGGAGAGGAAGGAAGAAACTTTGATGTGCTGTGGCTCATGCAGGGGAGCAGGTGGTGAGGTGATGGCCACCCTGGGGAGCTCATCCCTGGCCTGGGGAGCAGGGAGAGGACACACAGCTCATGCTGGTGCTGCCAGGGCAGTTGTGCTGTCCCCATGGAGGCAGAGAGCTGAGCTTTTTGTTCTTCCCTGCCATGAAGCAAGAGAAAAACACTCCTGCTGAGAGCAGCCAGAAATAACCCAGGCCTCCAGCAGCCAAGAAGCTTCCAAGGAGGAATGTTTAAGTGCTGGGAATTTGGCCTCTCAGCCTGTGCTGTGGGCTCCTCTGCTGTCATAATGTCCCAGGCAGGGAAAGGCAGACCCTGAACACAGCCCTGCTCCTGCTGTCCAGGAACCAGCATCCAGACAGGGAGCAGTTCACTCCCAGGTCACCTCAAGCTCCTGTTTTCACCCCAGCCTACTTCAGCACCATCACCATCACAGCTCCTGCCTTGGAAGGATGCTGGCAATGGGCAGCATTTCCACCTCTGGGATGTGTTTCAGGAATTGTGGTGCCCCAGCATCCCTCATGAAGCCTTCCTTTTGTTGGCTCAGGAACCCACCTTGCAGTGCCAGCCCTGCTGCTGGTGAGGCCAGAATCTGAGGGTCTGTAAGGAGAAGGTAACAAGGCCTGGGAATGGGCTGCCCAGAGGTGGTAGAGTCACATCCATGGAGGTGCCAAAAGAGCTGTGCAGATGTGGCACTTGGGGACGTGGTTTCATGGCCATGGTGGTGTTAGGTCAGCAGACCTTGGAGGTCTTTTCCACCTGAAGCAGTTCTGTGATTCTGTAAGGATGAATAAGCTGAAATGGTCTCCTTGCCCATGGGAGGGAGGAGTTAGGGGCAGTTCAAACCAGGTCTTCCCTGTCTCTGGGAAGGACAGCAGATTCCTGCACTATCCAGATGGGATTTGAGTCACACCAGGAAGAAAATGGTCTCTCCATGGCACATGGCAGAGGCTGCAGGGAAGAGAAATGTTGCTTCATTGCTCTGCCCTCACTGTTTGTTCACCCAGAGGGGTCTCCTGGCCAGCTTTTCCTTATGTCAGCATCTTCTGAGCAGCCCAGAGCAAGGGCATCAGGTGGCAGATGTTCCACAGAAGAGGAGACACCTTGTCATGCAGCGGCAGCCCTGCTCCAGCTCCTGAGGTGGCTCAAGGCTGCTCTGTCCCTTCACTCAGGGCTGTAAATCAGCTCACTGCTGGGCTCCCAGCATCCACAGGCAGCTGCAACCTTTGGAAACCTCCCATGCCCCTGTTCTGGCAGCCCTGCACAACCCAGGACACCAAGAGGGGAATGAACCAAGCAGCCTGCACAGGCAGGAGGTCACCAAGACAGATCCCATGCTGGCTAGAGGATCATCTATTTTAAGTTGGGTTTTTATTGGGGGGGGGGGGGGGGGGGGGGTGGCAGCATTCTGCCTTGCCAGGAGCTGGAGAATAGAGGACCTGGGTACCATCTGCCCAGGGGACTGGTGAATCATCCTATTTTCCAGTCAACCACACTTGTTTGCTTTGGGAGATCTCCAAGTTAAGGGGGAAGAGAAAAAGCAAACCCAAACCCATGGATCTTTTCCCACACAATAAGAAAAATGCCTTTTGCTCTCTCTTTGCCTTTTTCTCCCCTTTTTATTCCCCTTTTTTTCAGATTTTTTTTTCCCTTCCCTCCCCCCCAAAAGCCAGTGTCAACTCTGCTTTCACTTAGCAGTGGGCTGGATAAAAATAGGCAGTGAAGTCATGATGCCCTCAGAAGAAGAGCCAGGTATGGCCTGGGGAGAGGAGGTGAGAGGAGTCAGCCTTGGGGAGAGAGACAAACAGCAGAGCGAGGAGGGCAGCCAGGGTGTTTGTCCCTGCTTCCCCTGGTGCCTTGTGGTCTCCTCAGCACGCTGCTGGGAGAAGCAGGAGGCTGCTTGGTGGAGGCACCAGAGTGCAGGCTGGGATGTGGATGGGGCTGTGGCCCAGCCAGCGCCAGGAGGTCTTTGCAAAGCCACAGCGCTCAGAGCTTGGGGCACCCTGGCAAGCAAGGGGAGCAGCAGGGGAG